>NC_057814.1:129952807-130043650 GCF_018294505.1 Triticum aestivum | reverse complement strand
CGGGGCGGCGGCGAGCCGGGGCGGCGGGGCGGCGGCGGCGGCGGCGGGGTGGGAGGAGAGAAACGGCGAGGGAGAGACGAAGTGAGTAACGGGCGGGGGGTACGGGCCGTTAGGTAGTGAGCTCTTTGCCGTCCGCCCCTCTTTGCCGTCCGCTTTTTTGCCTCTTTGCCGTCTGCTAGCGGACGGCAAAGAGGTGGCCCGTTAAGTTTTTCCCAAACGGGCGGGGGTGGGGGCCACCTCACTCTTTGCCGTCCGCCAGCGGACGGCAAAGATTCTTTGCCGTCCGCTGGCAGACGGCAAAGAGCTGGCAGATGGCAAAGAGCTTCTTTGCCGTCCGCCCTTTCTTTGCCGTCTGCTTTTGGGTAGCTAATGGCAAAGAGCTTCTTTGCCGTCAGCTAGCAGACGGCAAAGAGCTGGCAGATGGCAAATTAGCTGATTCCAGTAGTGTCTTGTTTGTTGCGATAGATCCATTTGGTGCCAATGATATTGTGCTTGCGAGGATCTGGAAGCTTAACCAGCTCAAATACATTGTTCAGCTCGAACTGTTGAAGCTCTTCTTGCATAGCTTGAAACCATTCAGGTTCCATGAAGGCTTCATCAACTTTCTTGGGTTCAGATATAGAGACAAATGCAAAGTGCCCACAGAAATTTGCTAGCTATGTTGCTCTTGAACGAGTGAGTGGACCAGGTGCATTGATGCTATCAATTATCTTCTCAATCTGTACTTCATTTGCAACACGAGGATGAACTTGACGAAGATTTTGCCCTTGCTGATCATTGTCTTCATCTTCAGCATTGGCTTCAGGCTGAGCAGTGTCTTCGGGCTAGTTAGGTGTAGAAATGTTGATTTCCTCTTCAGCCTATGCCTCTTAAGGTATGGTTTCTCTAGTACCCATAAGCTTGATAGATTCTCTTGGTGTAGCTTCATCTAGCACATTTGGCAGGTGCTCTCTTTGCGAGCCGTTAGTCTCATCGAACCGCACATCCACAGTTTCAACCACATTATAGTGAAAGAGGTTGAAGACTCTGTAGGAGTGCGAATCCTTTCTGTAACCAAGCATAAAACCTTCATGTGCTTTCGGTGCAAATTTTGAAGTGTGATGTGGATCCTTGATCCAGCACCTAGCACCAAATACTCTGAAGTAGCTGACGTTTGGCTTCTTACCAGTCAGGAGCTCATATGATGTCTTCTTTAGAAGCTTGTGAAGATAACCACGGTGGATGACGTGGCATCCAATACCAATGGCTTCAGGCTAGAACTTTCTTGGAGTCTTGTACTCATCAAGCATCGTCCGTGCCATCTCTATGAGGGTTCTGTTCTTGCGCTCCATGATGCCATTCTGCTGAGGTGTGTATGGAGCTGAGAACTCATGTGTGATGCCCAATGTATCAAGATAAGTGTCGAGACCAGTGTTCTTGAATTATGTGCCGTTGTCACTTCTGATGTGCTTGATCTTGATGCCATAGTTGGTCATGGCACGCTTCGTGAATCATCTGAAGACATCCTGCACTTCATTCTTGTAGAGAATTATGTGCACCCATGTATATCTTGAGTAATCATCAACAATGACGAAGCCATAGAGGCAAGCAGTGGTAGTGAGGGTAGAGTAGTGAGTAGGGCCAAATAAGTCCATGTGAAGTAGCTTGAAGGGGCGTGTCGTTGTCATGATTGTCTTCGAGGGATGCTTATCCCTAGTCATCTTTCCAGCTTCGCAGACACCACATAGATGATCCTTCTTGAACTTGATGCCCTCGATGCTTATGACATGCTTCTTCTTCGTGAGAGTGTACAAGTTCCTCATGCCAGCATGCCCCAGCCTCCGAAGCCAGAGCCAACATTCTGAAGCTTTTGCTGGAAGACATATGACCAACTGTAGTCCTGCGGAGAAATCTACCATATACAGATCATCTTTTCGATATCCTTCGAAGACTAGAGATTTGTCACATTCCATAAGCACAAGGCAACGATATTTTACAAATATCACAATCATGTTCAGATCACAAAGCATTGAGATAGACATTAAGTTGAAACCAAGGGATTCAACAAGCATCACTTTATCCATGTGTTGATCCTTTGAGATTGCAACTCTACCTAGGCCCAATACCTTGCTTTTACCAGTGTCAGCAAATGTGATGTGACTCTTGTCAGACGGACGTAGGGTTGAATCCATAAGAAGACTTGGATCACCAGTCATGTGGTTAGTGCATCCACTGTCCATAATCCATTCTGAAGCCTTTGGTATCATACCCTATAGTGCAGTTTGGGGGATAGGCTTCACCAACGGTATTGTGAAGCATAAACATTTGACGAACAAGCATATTATGAAAGTTCAGATCCTGGTTAGGGTAGATAGGATGTTTGTCATGAAATCCTGGGACGAAATGAAGGAAATATGCCCTAGAGGCAATAATACAGTTGTTATTTATATTTCCTTATATCATGATTATTCATGCTAGAATTGTATTAACCGGAAACTCACTACATGTGTGAATACATAGACAAAACAGAGTGTCCCTAGTATGCCTCTACTTGACTAGCTCGTTAATCAAAGATGGTTATGTTTCCTGACCATAGACATGTGTTGTCATTTGATGAACGGGATCACATCATTAGAAGAATGATGTGATGGACAAGACCCATCCGTTAACTTAGCATTATGATCGTTTAGTTTATTGATATTGCTTTCTTCATGACTTATACATGTTCCTATGACTATGAGATTATGCAACTCCCGAATACCGGAGGAACACTTAGTGTGCTATTAAACGTCACAATGTAACTGGGTGATTGTAAAGATGCTCTACAGGTGTCTCCGATGGTGTTTGTTGAGTTGGCATAGATCGAGATTAGGATTTGTCACTCCGAGTATCGGAGAATTATCTCTGGGTCCTCTCGGTAATGCACATCACTATAAGCCTTGCAAGCAATGTGACTAATGAGTTAGTTACGGGATGATGCATTACGGAACGAGTAAAGAGACTTGCCGGTAACGAGATTGAACTAGGTATGATGATATCGACGATCGAATCTCGGGCAAGTAACATACCGATGACAAAGGAAACAGCGTATGTTGTTATGCGGTTCGACCGATAAAGATCTTCGTAGAATATGTAGGAGCCAATATGAGCATCCATGTTCCGCTATTGGTTATTGACCGGAGATGTGTCTCGGTCATGTCTACATAGTTCTCGAACCCGTAGGGTCCGCACGCTTAACGTTTGATGACGATTTGTATTATGAGTTATGTGATTTGATGACCGAAGTTTGTTCGGAGTCCCGGATGAGATCACGAACATGACGAGGAGTCTCAAAATGGTTGAGAGGTAAAGATTCATATATTGGAAGGCTATATTCGGACATCGGAATGGTTCCGAGTGATTCGGGTATTTTTTCGGAGTACGGGAGAATTACGGGAATTCGCCGGGGGAAGTTAATGAGCCTTATTGGGGTTTAGTGGAGAGAGGGAAGAAGGGCCAAGGTGGCGCATGCCTCCCCCCTGCCCAAACCGAATTGGACAAGGGGTGGGGGCATAGCCCCCCCTTTCCTTCTCCCTCTCCCTTCTTTCCTTCCTTCCCACTCCGAAAAGGAAAGGGAATCCTACTAGGACTTGGGAGTCCTAGTAGGACTCCCTACACTTGGAGCGCCCCTAGGAGGGCCAGTCTCCCTCCCTCCCTCCTTTATATACATGGGGAGGGGGCACCCCAAACGCAATCCAAAATTTGTCTTAGCCGTGTGCGGTGCCCCCTCCATAGTTACACACCTCGGTCATATCGTCGTAGTGCTTAGGCGAAGCCCTGCGCCGATAACTTCATCATCACCGTCACCACGTCATCGTGCTGACGAAACTCTCCCTCGTCCTCAACTGGATCAAGGGCTCGAGGTACGTCATCGTGCTGAACGTGTGCTGAACACGGATGTGCCATATGTTCGGTACTTAGATCGGTTGGATCGTGAAGACGTTCGACTACATCAACCGCGTTACTAAACGCTTCCGCTTTTGGTCTACAAGGGTATGTGGACACACTCTCCCCGCTCGTTGCTATGCTTCTCCTAGATAGATCTTGTGTGATCGTAGGAAAATTTTGAAATACTACAATCCCCAACAGTGGCATCCGAGCCAAGTCTATGCGTAGATGTTATATGCACGAATAGAACACAATGAGTTGTGGGCGATAATAGTCATATTGCTTACCAGCAACGTCTTACTTTGATTCAGCGGTATTGTTGGATGCAGCGGCCCGGACCTACATTACATGACCGCATTCATGAGACTGGTTCTACCGACGTGCTTTGCACATAGGTGGCTAGCGCGTGTCAGTTTCTCCAACTTTAGTTGAATCGAGTTTGACTACGGTCGATCCTTGTTGAAGGTTAAAACAGCACACTTGACGAAAAATTGTTGTGGTTTTGATGCATAGGTAAGAACGATTCTTGCTAGAAGCCCGTAGCAGCCACGTAAAACTTGTAACAACAAAGTAGAGGACGTCTAACTTGTTTTTGCAGGGCATGTTGTGATGTGATATGGTCAAGACGCGATGAGATATAAATTGTTGTATGAGATGATCAAGTTTTGTAACTGTTATCGGCAACTGGCAGGAGCCTTATGGTTATCACTTTATTGTATGAAATGCAATCGCCATGTAATTTCTTTACTTTATCACTAAGCGGTAGTGATAGTCGTAGAAGCAATAGTTGGCGGGACGACAACGATGCTACGATGGAGATTAAGGTGTCAAGCCTGTGACAATGGAGATCATGACGGTGCTTTGGAGATGGAGATTAAAGGCACAAGATTATGATGGCCATATCATGTCACATATTTTGATTGCATGTGATGTTTGTCGGTGTCAAAACCGGCAGATCTCGGGTAGGGGGTCCCGAACTGTGCGTCTAAGGCGGATGGTAACAGGAGGCGGGGGACACGATGTTTACCCAGGTTCGGGCCCTCTCGATGGAGGTAATACCCTACTTCCTGCTTGATTGATCTTGATGATATGAGTATTACAAGAGTTGATCTACCACGAAATCATAGAGGCTAAACCCTAGAAGCTAGCCTATGGTATGATTGTTGTTGTCCTACGGACTAAACCCTCTGGTTTATATAGACACGGAAGGGGCTAGGGTTACACAGAGTCGGTTACAAGGGAGGAGATCTACATATCCATATTGGCAAGCTTGCCTTCCACGCCAAGGAGAGTCCTATCCGGACACGAGACGGAGTCTTCAATCTTGTATCCTTATAGTCCAACAGTCCGGCTAAAGGATATAGTCCGGCTGTCCGAGGACCCCCTAATCCAGGACTCCCTCAGTAGCCCCCGAACCAGGCTTCAATGACGATGAGTCCGGCGCGCAGATTGTGTTCGGCATTGCAAGGCGGGTTCTTCTCCAAATTCTGAGTATTTGTTGAGTAGTGTCCGGCTTCCCATAAATGTTGCACTCCTTGGCTTCCGCGCCTAATAATGGCTATCTTCCACGTGTCGAGCGAATGCGACAAGCCAGGGCGTTTTTACATTTGCCACCCTAGCCATGTGAGTAAATCGTCTATTAAAGAGACGGGGATTCTCAGATCCAGATCACACCATCCTCCCACAGCGAGTATCCATCGGAGCGCGCCCGGAAAAATCCATTCCAACATGGCCGGCCATCGCAGCTCCTCCTCTCGCTCCCGTAGCCCCAAGCCCGGCAATTGGAAGAAGTGTTCCGTCCCTCACAGCCAATTAGTAGAGTTACAGACCCAGGGATTTCTTCCTCCGGCGTATATGGTCCCCGTTCAAGCCGGGCTCGCCACCTACAATGGCGGGGAGCAACCGGAGAGCTTTCCCAACCCATCCATGGGGGAGCGGGTATGCCTTGTCCCTTATTTATTAAGAGGGCTTGGATTTCCAATTCATCCGTTCCTCCGTGGGCTCCTGGAGTTCTACGGCCTCCAGCTGCATAATTTTACTCCCGCCTCCATATTACACATCGCTGGCTATGTCGCCCTTTGCGAGCTGTTTCTAGGCTGCGAAGCTCATTTCGAGCTATGGAAGAGGTTGTTCTGCCTCGTACCCCGTACACAAGAGGGGTCGATATATCAAGTGGGCGGAGCCGAGATATGGCGCATCGCCGGGACCGGATATCTGTCCGGTACTCTGAAGAAGACATCCGAAGATTGGCCTTCGGAGTGTTTTTACATGGAGGACGTCCCCCTTCCGGACCCTGTTCGGATGGGCCTTCCTGAGTTCAATAACGCCCCTCTGAAGAAACGCCGCATCTGGCACCCTTGGAGCCCCCAGGGGGAAGATAACAGAGAGGTCCTTTACCTGATGGGCCGGATACAAACGCTGGCCAAATCAGGATTGACAATAGTCGAGGTTATGTCAATATGTATAATGCGGGGGGTGCAGCAACTTCAATATCGGGGACAACCCATGTGGCACTTCAATGGAGAAGATGATGCCACCCACTGCGGTCGTAAAGGTCCGGTCTCCGTCGCTGCTCTAGCGAAAATACTGTCCGATTTATACAAAGGAGAGGAGGAGGAGTTCATCCGTATCAAGCCACGAGATGGATTCTCCTTGTACAACCCCCCAAACTGGGTGAGCTGCTACTTTTTACTCCAGACCTTCCCTCATTCTTTGTCATAAATACTTACCTTGCTATTTCATAGTAGGAGCTGCGAAAAGCTGTGAGGGAGATCCACAGCCCACCTCCACAACCAGAGGACCCTGACCGGGCCCTCGACCCCGGACTCGAAGAGGATCCGGACATATTTGTGGAGCTGATTGACAGGACGTTCTATCAATTGAGCCGCGATGATGCCATGGTGGCCATCATAGCCGATTATCCTGGACTACTCCCTACATCGCATGTAAGTAAAACCGGAGTCCCAACTTCCGAGAAGGATCCCTTTTTCTGCACTTCACCTACCGCACACATATGGTGTCTTACAGGGAAGGCCCTCGGGACGCCATGCCGAACCCACGGTGACTCACCAACAAGGGGCACCGAAGCGGGTAGTCTTAAAAGGAAGGCGGTCAAGACCGAGACGCCGTCGCAGAGGTATGAAACAGAACCCCGCACCGTGGTTGTCGTCTTTTAAAATATAATAACGTCCATGTTTCCTAGTAGGAAAAACACTCGCCGGACTATATCCGGAGAGGTTGCCGGCCACACCTCCATCAGCCGGGCTCCAGGGCCGGACCTAGAGGCAGACGCTAACATGGGGCCAACACCGAATGTTCCTCCTACAGAGGATGCAGATAGGCTGTCTGCTACGAATTCCGAAGTGGAGAGCGCCATGAATCACAGGCGCCGTCGGGCCGTACTCCGCGACGCTTGTTTCTCCCAAGAGGCGTTCTACGCCTTTAACTCAGGAGACGCGTACATCCGAGCTGCTCAAAATGGTCTTGCCAAAGCCATGGACCAGTATGTAAAGGATATACGGGTAAGAAAATCTAATAATTATGTATATCAATAGCCCCTGAGACTTGAAACAGTTGGCACAACTGATTTAAGGATCATTGTTTGCATAGGTTCTTACAGAGAAGAATACCCGGTTGTCTCAGGAGCTGGAGGAGTGCAAAGCCCAGCTTCAGGCCGCAATTGCCGCAGTAAAGGAGTCCGAGAAGGCCCCATCTGGTAACACTTATTTCTATTGCAAAAAATAATTGGTACCAGGTAGTATGCGACATGCATGCAAATCTAACAATAGATTCTGCAGATGACTCCGGAGTGAATCCGGAGGTCGTGATAGGGGATGAGCCGCATGCTCAACGACAGCTAAAGGCTGGCGAGCGCGTGCTCACATGGGTTAGGCAGGAGAAAAACGATCTCCAAGATGCCAATATCCAGCTGGGCGTGGAACTAAAAGATGTTCGAGCCCAGCTTGCTGATTCCGTAAAGGAGAATAAGAGGCTTCGACGCGGCATTTTCAGTAAGTGCTTGAACGAACTTTTAAAGAGGTCGGCGAAGAAACTGGCTAACAGAGTATGTCTGCAGGTATGCTGACGGGTCATCCCGCGGAGGAGATGCCCGGGTCTGCGGGTGATCTTCTGCCAGAGCTCTCACAGCTGCACGAACAAGTTCGACAGGTGATGCAGGGCATTGCCCAAGCCTTGTGGCCATCCGCCTCCCTGCCAGGAGGCATGGGGGAGCTTATAGAGAAGCTCAAGGGAGCGCGGCGGCGCTTCCGATTATGGAAGATATCAGCCTGCCGACAAGGTGCGAGGGAAGCCTGGGCCATGGTGAAGACGCGATATACCAAGGCTGACCCGAACCACATGGCCGAGGTCGGACCCGTGGGGCCCGATGGGAAAGAGATCCCCGTCAGTTTAGTGTATGACTAGGTAGAATTAGCCGCAAAGTATTCCCAACAGGATTGTAGGCTAGACAGCCTGTTGGATGGTATAGAAGAAGAATTTAGTCAGTCTAAGTGACTGTGTACTTCAAATGACATGTATTGTCCCTAGCCGGATTGTAAATCAATTGTCATGGCAGACCTTTTCGCTTCGACCTCTGGACCCGACAGTCCGGAGTGTATCCGAATACCCGCTCAGTTATGAAAACCAGGGTACGCGTGGAAACTAGGCGTAGGGGCCATAAGTGCTTGAACAGACAAGTACCCAACCAGCTATGTTATATTACATGGATAGTAAGAAACATCTTCCAGGGATAATAGTTCCGTTAAGGGTTCCTTTCCGTGGGTACGCATCCCCTAATGGGCATGTCCGAGCTGCGAGAAAAGACGCAGAATATAAACATCTGGGGGCATGTATTACAATAAGTAAGGGTCATCTTTTGTTCACCGACCGAGTATTCCCTTAAGAACGCTAGCTTTCGGCTTCACCCAGTCTGAGGTACACATCCGGCTGACCCGGCAGTAGCAATCGCAGAGGTGCTCCCCTTATGCCCTAGCCGAATGAACGGGAACGTAGGGCATAAACACAAGAGCCAGGCAACCCAGCTTGGCCAAAACTTAAGTCATATCGTTGCATATAATGGTGAAAAAAGGTACATGCGGAAGAATACCACATGTGTGGGGCATAGAGCCCGGAAAATAGTTATATTAAGCTTCTGTATAAGAAGCCCCCAGGTATAATGAGCGCGGCTAGCGCGTCAAGATTGTGTAGTCAAGACACATTTTAGCCTTTTAAGGCCTTGAAGAAAAAGGGGAGAAAGAAGGAAAGAAAAGACAGATAACGGATATATAAAAAATTGACGGAGGTAAGGAGACGAACATAGAGTCCGGCACTAGGCGTAGAACCTTTGGAGTCTGGCTGCGTTCCATGGGTTTGGCTCGAGTCGATTGTCCGATGCATCCCGCAGACGGTACGCTCCACTGGTCAGAACTTGGTCAATAATGAAGGGACCCTCCCATTTGGGCTTGAGCTTGTTCTTTTTCTTCTCCGGTAGGCGTAGAACGAGTTTGCCAACGTTATAAGTTTTGGCCCGTACTTCTCTGCTTTGGTACCTTCGAGCCTGTTGCTGATAGAATGCGGAACAGGCTTTTGCCACGTCACGCTCCTCCTCCAGGGCGTCCAAACTGTCCTGCCGATCGAGCTCGGCTTCTTTCTCTTCATACATGTGCACTCGAGGTGAGTCATTAATTATGTCGCGGGGCAGTACCGCCTCTGCGCCTTACACCATAAAAAGCGGTGTGTATCCGGTAGTGCGATTCGGCATGGTCCGCAGCCCCCATAGTACGGAGTCGAGCTCCTCTACCCAGTGCCTATCGGATTCCTTCAAGGATCGCACTAATCTGGGTTTAATGCCGCTCATAATAAGACCATTTGCTCGCTCGACTTGACCGTTAGTTTGCGGGTGATAGACAGAAGCATAATCGAGCTTGATGCCCATGTTGCTGCACCAAAGTTTTACCTCGTCGGCTGTAAAGTTTGAGCCGTTATCGGTGATGATGCAGTGGGGGACGCTATAACGGTGTACAACCCTGGATATGAAGTCTATCACTGGTCCGGATTTGGCCGTTTTAACTGGTTTGGCTTCTATCCATTTGGTGAATTTGTCCACCATGACCAATAGGTATTTTTTCTTATGGCTTCCCCCTTTAAGGGGTCCGACCATATCAAGCCCCCACACCGCGAAGGGCCAAGTAATGGGGATTGTTTGGAGAGCGGTAGGCGGCATGGGGCTTCGATTTGCAAAAAGCTGGCAACCGACGCAACGTTGAACGAGGTCTTGTGCGTCTGCTCGGGCCGTCGGCCAGTAAAAACCTGTACGGAAGGCCTTGCTTACAAGGGCCCAGGCTGCGGCGTGGTAGCCGCCAAGTCCAGCATGAATTTCTGCAAAAAGTTTCCGTCCTTCCTCTTCGGAGATGCATCTTTGAAGGACGCTGGTAGCGCTTTTCTTATAAAGCTCTCCCTCGTGGACCCTGTAGGCTTTGGACCGCCGCACAATGCAGCGTGCCTCGTTTGGGTCCTTGGGTAGTTCCTCCCTAGTTAGGTAGGCCAGGAATGGTTCTGTCCATGGGGCGATGACAGCCATTATCACGTGGGCGGAAGGTGTTATTTCGGTGGCAGAGCCTCCGATTATGTCAGAGTGTTCGGTATCTGCTGTTGTGGCCGGGTCTGGACTATTGTTACCGGTCTCTCCTTCCCATACCACGGATGGCTTAAACAACCTTTCCAAGAAGATATTAGGTGGGACAGGGTCGCGCTTAGCGCCGATGCGGGCGAGGATATCCGCCGCCTGATTGTTTTCCCGGGCCACATGGTGGAATTCAAGCCCCTCGAACCGAGCTGGCATTTTGAGGACGGCATTGCGATAAGCCACCATTTTTGGATCCTTGACGTAGAAGTCTCCGTTTATTTGAGATATTACAAGGTTCGAATCCCCCTGCACCTCTAGGCGTTGAATGCCCATGGAGACTGCCATCCGGAGACCATGTAACAGGGCCTCGTATTCTGCTGCGTTGTTGGAGTCTGTGTATAGTATTTGGAGTACGTACTGGACTGTATCTCCGGTGGGGGATGTCAGGACGACACCAGCCCCTAGACCCGCCAGCATTTTAGAGCCGTCAAAGTGCATGATCCAATTGGAGTACGCGTCGTATTCTTTAGGGAGTTTGGCTTCTGTCCATTCGGCGACAAAATCAGCCAGTACTTGTGACTTGATGGCTCGCCGTGGTTTATATATTATGTCAAACGGGAGGAGTTCAATAGCCCATTTAGCAATCCGGCCCGTGGCATCGCGATTGTTTATTATGTCGTTGAGTGGTACTTCAGAGGCCACCGTGATTGAACACTCTTGAAAGTAGTGTCGTTGTTTCTGGGATGCCATGAAGACCACGTATGCTATCATCTGATAATGTGGGTACCGTGATTTGCATGGAGTGAGGACAGTGGATACATAATATACCGGCTTTTGAAGTGGGAACTTATGTCCGTCCGTCTCTCGTTCGACGACGAGCACTGCGCTTACAACTTGGTGAGTTGCCGCTATATATAACAGCATTGGTTCGCCGACATTTGGCGCGGCCAAGATTGGGTTGGTGGCCAGGATGGCTTTTATTTCTTCCAGTCCGGCCGTCGCCGCATCCGTCCACTCGAAGTAATCGGTGCGCCGAAGAAGGCGATAAAGGGGTAGTGCTTTTTCTCCTATTCGGGAGATAAAGCGACTTAAGGCAGCCACACATCCAGTTAGTTTCTGGATTTGCTTGAGGTCTGTTGGGATAGCCAACTGTGACAGAGCTCGGATTTTAGCCGGGTTTGCTTCAATTCCTCTGTTAGAGACGATGAAGCCTAAGAGCTTTCCGGCGGGGACGCCGAAGACGCATTTTTCCAGATTGAGCTTGATGTCGTATGTTCGGAGATTGTCGAACGTGAGCCTCAAGTCGTCTATTAAGGATTCGACATGTCTGGTTTTAATGACCACATCGTCTACGTATGTCTCCACTGTTTTGCCGATCTGTGTCTCCAAGCATGTCTGAATCATGCGTTGATAGGTTGCACCAGAGTTTTTGAGCCCGAAGGGCATCGTGTTGAAACATAAGGGGCCGTATGGAGTGATAAATGCCTTTGCGGCTTGATCGGACTCTGCCATCTTAATTTGATGGTATCCGGAGTATGCATCGAGGAAACACAATGAGTCGTGTCCTGCGGTGGCATCGATAATTTGGTCGATGTGAGGGAGGGGGAAGGGATCCTTTGGGCAAGCCTTGTTAAGGTCCTTGAAGTTGACGCATAGGCGCCAGGATTTGTCCTTTGGTACCATCACCAGGTTTGCTAGCCAGTCCGGATGTTTTATTTCTCGAATGAATCCGGCCTCCAGTAACTTGGCTAGCTCATCTCCCATGGCTTGTCGCTTAGGCTCAGAGAAGCACCAAAGAGTTTGCTTGACCGTCTTGAATCCCTTTAGGATGTTAAGGCTATGCTCGGACAGCCTGCGTGGGATTCCTGACATGTCTGAAGGATGCCAGGCGAAGATGTCCCAATTCGCGCGCAAGAACTCCCGTAGCGCAGCGTCTACTATGGGGGTTAACTGTGCCCCGATGGATGCTGTTTTTGTAGGGTCTGTTGGATGGACTTGGAATTTGACTATTTCATCCGCTGGTTTAAAAGAGGTGGACTTGGATCTTTTGTCGAGTATCACGTCGTCCCTGTCCACTGTGGAGCGCAGCGCAGTTAATTCCTCGGTCGCGAGGGCCAGTGCGGCTGTTTTATTTTCAGCGCGGAGTGCTATGTCCAGATCACTAGCTAGAGTGATAGTTCCATTGGGCCCGGGCATTTTGAGCTTCATGTACCCGTAATGGGGTATAGCTTGGAAGATCGTAAATGCCTCCCGCCCTAGAAGGGCATGGTATCCGCTATTGAACGGGGCCACTTGGAATGTGATTTCTTCGGACCTATAATTCTCCGGCGTGCCGAATACCACATCTAGTGTGATTTTCCCAGCACATCGTGCCTCCCGACTAGGGATGATTCCTTTGAAGGTCGTGCTGCTTTGCTCAATGCGGCTTCTGTCTATTTCCATTTTTCGAAGAGTCTCCTCATAGATGAGGTTCAATCCGCTATCGCCGTCCATGAGCACTTTAGTAAGTCGGAAGCCGTCCACAATTGGACTAATGACCAAGGCGGCTGGTGCTCGAGCTGTTCGGAATTTAGGCTCGTCACTGGCATTGAAGGCGATAGCCGTATCGCTCCATGGATTTATTGCTGCTACGTGGCAGACTTCGACAAGGCTGCGGAGTGCTCGCTTGCGCCTATTATTCGAGGCGAAGGTCTCGAAGACTGTCAATACTGTATTGTTGCTCTCCACGAGATGGTGCTCTACGGTATTGTTGATGAGGAGATCCTCACCGCTCTTGGCCACCTGCCGGAGTACCCAATATGCTCTAAGGCTGTGTGTTGGCATGGTATCCCCTGTACTGTGAATTTTGCATGGCCCATTAAGCCATCCCTCCAATACGGTTCCACGCCCTGTAGTGGGCTTTTGCTTCTTTGTAATTGGGTCGGATGACTTACGAGAGTGCACCCTTTTAGTTCGGACTGGGGGTTTTGTCAGAGCCGGAGGATCCCAGAATTTTGTTTGGGTTTTCCAGGCGCTTTCCATCGCACAGTACTTCCGTACTATGGCCGCCAAGTCAGCGAAGTGTGCTATGTCACGGCGACTTATGGCATTGAGGATTCCCTTGTCCGTGCAATTATTGCAAAATAATGAAATTGCGTCTTCCTCGCGACAGTCCTTGACCTTGTTCATTACAAGGAGGAATCTGGCCCAATAGTGGTGTACTGTCTCCTGGGGCTCTTGTCTGATGTGGGAAAGATCGCTTATATCTGGGTGGGGGGGGTGGATTTAAGTCTGAACCTTGACCCGGTCTGAGACCCAGGGGCAGAGGAGTTTCTGATCTTAGAAGTTCGGGCTCCAGGATGTTGCCCAATAGGTCTGGCCCACTGCCTGATTCTAGGTTCAAGGTTTGGGCCATGTCCTCCCGTAGACGGGTATCCGGCTCGGAGAGCTCGGGAATTCGGACATAATTTGTCCTCAAGATAGAGGAAGAATCGCCGCATTGCTCCTCCACCACCGCTATCTGATGGGTGACCGGCGGGGAGTTAATCTCCCTTTGGTCGAGTATAAACCCGATCTGATCATAGTCCGTAGCGACTCCCAAGGCGGCGATGCAATCCAAGAGCTCGTTCAAGGAAGAGAGCTCCATTGGATCCAACTGCTCGGCGAATTCCGAGCCGACGTGGAGGCTGTTTTCGATGACTCGAGAAGTCATCGTCGGCGCAGCGGCCGAACGGGCGGTCATGATGACACTGCCTAGTTGGAGAGTTTGGCCTACAGCCAGGGCTCCCCCAGAGGTGATGTTGTCCTTGACAACGAGACGAGCCATCCAACCTTATGATGACGGCACAGTGGAACTCTCAATGAAAGCACCAATGTCGGTGTCAAAACCGGCGGATCTCGGGTAGGGGGTCCCGAACTGTGCGTCTAAGGCGGATGGTAACAGGAGGCGGGGGACATGATGTTTACCCAGGTTCGGGCCCCCTCAATGGAGGTAATACCCTACTTCCTGCTTGATTGATCTTGATGATATGAGTATTACAAGAGTTGATCTACCACGAGATCGTAGAGGCTAAACCCTGGAAGCTAGCCTATGGTATGATTGTTATTGTCCTACGGACTAAACCCTCCGGTTTATATAGACACCGGAGGGGGCTAGGGTTACAGAGAGTCGGTCACAAGGGAGGAGATCTACATATCCGTATTGCCAAGCTTGCCTTCCACGCCAAGGAGAGTCCTATCCGGACACGGGACGGAGTCTTCAATCTTGTATCTTCATAGTCCAACAGTTCGGCTAAAGGATATAGTCCAGCTGTCCGAGGACCCCCTAATCCAGGACTCCCTCAATGTTTATCTTTTATGCATCTTATTTTGCTTAGTACGGCGGTAGCATTATAAGATGAACCCTCACTAAATTTCAAGGTATAAGTGTTCGCCTGAGTATGCACCGTTGCGACAGTTCGTCGTGCCGAGACACCAGGTGATGATTGGGTGTGATAAGCTCTACGTTCACATACAACGGGTGCAAGCCATTTTTGCACACGTAGAATACTCGGGTTAAACTTGACGAGCCTAGCATATGCAGATATGGCCTCGGAACACTGAGATCGAAAGATCGAACGTGAATCATATAGTAGGTATGATTAACATAGTGATGTTCACAATTGAAAACTACTCCATCTCACGTGATGATCGGACATGGTTTAGTTTATTTGGATCACGTGATCCTCATTGCTTCACAGAAGAATTATGTCCTTGATGCACCGCTAGGTGACAGATCTATTGCAGGAGCAGATCCAGACGTTATGAACGTTTGACAAAGCTCGGTATGATGACTACTTGATAGTTTAGTGCACCATGCTTTATGGCTTAGAACCGGGACTTAAAAAACATTTTGAACACCACGGTGTATATGAGATGTTCCAAGAGTTGAAATTGGTATTTCAGACTCATGCCCGTGTTAAGAGGTATCAGACCTCTGACAAAGTACTTTGCCTACAAGGTGGAGGAGAATAGCTCAGCTAGTGAGCACGTGCTAAGAATGTCTGAGTACTACAATCACCTGAATCAAGTGGGAGTTAATCTTCCAGATAAGATAGTGATTGACAGAGTTCTCTAGTCACTATCACCAAGTTACTAGAACTTCGTGATGAACTATAATATGCAAGGGATAACGAAAACGATTCCCAAGCTCTTCGCGATGCTAAAATCGGCGAAGGTAGAAATCAAGAGAAAGCATCAAGTGTTGATGGTTGACAAGACCACTAGTTTCCATCAAAAGGGCAAGGGAAAGAAAGGGAACTTCAAGAAGAATGGAAAGCAAGTTGCCACTCCCGTGAAGAAGCCCAAAGCTAGACCTAAGCATGAAACTGAGTGCTTCTACTACAAAGGGAACAGTCACTGGAAGTTCAACTGCCCTAGATATTTGGTGGATAAGAAGGATGGCAAAGTGAACAAAGGTATATTTGATATACATGTTATTGATGTGCACTTTACTAGTGTTTATAGCAACCCCTCAATATTTGATACTGGTTCTGTTACTAAGAGTAGTAACTCGAAACAGGAGTTGCAAAATGTACAGAGACTAGTTAAGGACAAGGTGACGATGTGTGTTGGAAATAATTCCAAGGTTGATAAGATCACCATCGCACACTCCTTTTGAGGGAGTCCTGGAATAGGGGGTCCTCGGACAGCCGAACTATATCCTTTAGCCGGACTGTTGGACTATGAAGATACAAGATTGAAGACTTCGTCGCGTGTCCGGGTGGGACTCTCCTTGGCGTGGAAGGCAAGCTTGGCAATACAGATATGTAGATCTCCTCCCTTGTAACCGACTCTGTGTAACCCTAGCCCCGTCCGGTGTCTATATAAACTGGAGGGTTTAGTCCGTAGGACAACAACAATCATACCATAGGCTAGCTTCTAGGGTTTAGCTTCTACGATCTCGTGGTAGATCAACTCTTGTAATACTCATATCATCAAAATCAATCAAGCAGGAAGTAGGGTATTGCCTCCATCGAGAGGGCCCGGACCTGGGTAAACAACGTGTCCCCCGCCTCCTGTTACCATCCGCCTTAGATGCACATTTTGGGACCCCCTACCCGAGATCCGCTGGTTTTGACACCGACATTGGTGCTTTCATTGAGAGTTCCACTGTGCCGTCACCATAAGGCTAGATGGCCCCTTCGATCATCGGCAACGATGTGATCCAGGGTGAGGTTTTCCTCCCCGGACAGATCTTCGTATTCGGCGGCTTCGTACTGCGGGCCAACTCGCTTGGCCATCTGGAGCAGATCAAGAGCTACGCCCCTGGCCATCAGGTCAGGTTTGGAAACTTGAACTATGCTACCGACATCCGCGGAGATTTGATCTTTGACGGATTCGAGCCCATGTCAGGTGCGCCGCACAGTCACGACGAGCACGACTTAGCTCTGCCGCCGGACAGTGTTCGGGAGAGCACACCTATGCCTACTCTGGCCCTAGCTCCGGAGTTGATTACGCCGTCCAAGGACGGGTGGATGGACCCCGCCTTAGAGGCCACACACTCAGTGGCGATAGAGCCGAATACTAACTTCACCTCCTATGAGACCTGTGTCGCCGGATCCTCGGATTCATCCCCGGCCATAGGCCCCGAACCGCCTGCATCCGTGCCTATCGAATCCGATTGCGCACCGATCATGGAGTTTACCTCCGCGGATATCTTTCAGCACTCGCCCTTTGGCGACGTGCTAAACTCGTTGAGGTCTCTCTCCCTGTCAGGAGACCCTTGGCCGAACTATGTCCGGCTAGAATGGGATGCGGACGACGAAGAAATTCGCTCCCCACCCACCACCCACTTAGTAGCCACCGTCGATGATCTAACCACATGCTCGATTTCGGCTCCAAAGACATCGACAGTATGGACGACGATGCAGGAGACAAACAGGAACCACCACCCACAGGGCGCTGGACAGCCACTTCATCACACGATGTATATATGGTGGATACACCCAAAGAAAACAATGATGAGGAACGGAAGGATGCAGCGAAGGATAACTCCCTCGAGAAGCAACCAAAGCGACGGCGTGGGCGCCGCTCCAAATCCTGCCTCGGCAAAAACAGCGATAACAGCGCAAGAAAAAATAACACCCCGGTCGACTCCAGAGGAAGCGACGACCACATTGACCCAGCAATAGAGCGGGATGAACCAGCGAACGGCGAACATAGTACGGAGCCACTGTCCGATCACGTCGACGCCGAGGATAAAGCTCATCAACCTCTTTCCGGAGAGGAAAACAGTCCGGACGACGACGACGCACACATCATCCCGGAAAGGCACTTGGAACAAGAGAGCCTCCGTAGAAGACTTATTGCCACCGCGAGGAGTCTGAAGAAGCAGAAGCAAAGGCTTAAGGCCGCGCAGAATACGCTCAACAATAGATGGAACAAAGTGCTCGACACTGAAGAAAAGTATGGTGGCAGTTGCCACACAAAGAGCTATCCAAAGCACAAGCTGTTGCCTGAATTCGATGATGAGGCCTTAGAGCCCACACAGCCGAAAAATAAAACGGCCGACCCGTCGGATCGACCACCTCGTGGCCGCGATAGGGCGGCTAACGAGGCTGCACATAAGTCAGCACATGATCCACGCAAGGACTTGCATAAAAAATCCGGCGTGACCAGATCTATCTACGGATCTAGGAAGCGCGCTCCAGCGCATAATCAAAACCGAACACTACAACCGTCAGAACGCCATGACACATCCAAATACAGGGGTGCCGCGCACCCCCTATGTTTCACCGATGAGGTACTGGATCACGAATTTCCAGAGGGATTCAAACCCGTGAACATAGAGGCGTACGATGGAACGACAGACCCTGGGGTCTGGATTGAGGACTTCATCCTCCATATCCATATGGCTCGCGGAGACGATCTCCACGCCATCAAATACTTGCCCCTCAAGTTGAAAGGACCAGCTCGACACTGGCTGAAGAGCCTCCCCGAAAATTCAATTGGAAGTTGGGAGGAGCTTGGGGATGCTTTTAGGGCTAACTTTCAAGGGACCTATGTCCGGCCGCCGGATGCAGACGATTTAAGTCATATAATTCAACAGCCCGGAGAGTCAGCCCGAAAGCTTTGGAACAGATTTCTCACTAAGAAGAATCAAATCATCGACTGCTCGGACGCCGAAGCCTTAGCAGCTTTCAAACACAGCGTCCGAGACGAATGGCTCGCCAGACACCTCGGCCAAGAAAAACCAAGGACAATGGCAGCCCTAACAAGCCTTATGACCCGCTTTTGCGCGGGCGAAGATAGCTGGCTGGCACGTAGTAGCACCAGCGACCCAGGCACATCCGAAGTCAGGGATGGTAATGGAAAACCACGACGCAGTAAAAGCAAGTGTCGAAATAACGAAGACAGCCCAGACAACACGATGGTAAACGCCGGATTTAGGGGCTCACGACCCGGTCAGCGGAAAAAGCCTTTCAAAGGCAACAAAGATGGACCGTCCAGCCTAAACAAGATTCTAGACAAATTATGTCAGATTCATGGCACCTCCGATAAACCTGCAAATCACACCCACAGAGAATGCTGGGTCTTCAAGCAGGCCGGCAAGTTAAACGCCGAACACAAGGGGAGGGATACACCAAGTGAAGACAAGGATGAGCCTCGCCAGCAAAGCACTGGGGGACAAAAAAAATCCCACCAGAGGTCAAAACGGTGAACATGATTCACATAACAAAAGGAAGAAGCAAACATGCACTCCGAGACATATGCGCCGTAGAGCCCGTCACCCCTAAGTCCAACCCTTGGTTGGCCTGCCCGATCACTTTCGATCGCAGGGATCACTTGACAAGTGTTCGGCACGGAGGATTGGCTGCCTTGGTGCTAGACCCCATTATCGACGGATACCATCTCACCCAAGTCCTCATGGACGGTGCAGTAGTCTTAATCTGATATATCAGGACACAGTCCGCAAAATGGGGATAGACCCGACAAGAATCAGCCATAGCAATACTACCTTTAAAGGAGTAATACCAGGCCCAAAGCCCCGCTGTACGGGCTCTCTAGTACTAGAGGTTGTATTCGGTTCTCCCGACAACTTCCGAAGTGAAAAGTTAACCTTCGACATCGCTCCATTCCGAAGCGGCTATCAAGCACTACTCGGAAGAACATCTTTCGCTCGTTTTAATGCAGTACCGCATTACGCTTCTCTTAAGCTTAAGATGCCCGGTCCACGTGGCATCATCACAATTAGCGGAAATGTTGAGCGTTCCTTGCACGCGGAAGAACGTGTGGCGGATTTAGCAGCGGAACACTAAACGACCTCTCCAACCAGAATAAATGATCGGTCGTCAAGACCGCGAACACGGCTAGACGAGTCCGGCGCATCACTAGCTGTAACAGCTTAGTTAAACATGAGATTGGTTTGATGGATATACCCCCATAGGCGGTACTAGGGGCTTCCCGCATGTAAAAAGGACTACAGTTCGGCTCGACCTTACTTATCTTGAATTTGAATGGTTTATTAAGAATAACCAATTTTTCGCACGACAACTTTCACCTAAGTTCTTCTCTTTTACAGATGATAATCTGCTGCACCCTTCCAGGATACGGCACAACGGAGACACATGCGCAGATGTCCAGCAGGGCCCCGCTCAAAGGTTTCTTTTCAGATTAAGACCCTGTGTAAACCTTTTTTACTGTCTCTTGTTGCTTCACATCCTCCGGATACTCAGTATAACCGAGAGGGATGCTGACGTTACTGGCATTTCGCCACGTCAGAATAATGCACGTACCTGGACACTCGGGGTTCATTCTCAAGGGCATTACTCAGCCCGGTATATGTTGTATAGACCGGATACCTTAGGGAGTGTTCGGCGTCGCGAGTTTGCCCTTATATGCATCAGCTCTGAATCATGTCTTTGGTCAAATGTTGGGTTTGCCCAGCTCCCATGTTTTGCTACCTTACGTTCCGCTCTGTCGGCTAAGGTGGCACCGGGAGAACTAGTACGATTGTGCCCTGGTTCATCCCGATGAGCACCTCAGTAGAGAAAGCCAAAAACTGACTGTCATGATAAAGCGCGAGACTGGTCAACCACTCGATGATTTAGCGGAATCTTCAAGATTCCTCCGCATTAACGAAGGACCGGTTTTTGCGGTCATGTACGTACGCGCATCGTATTCGGATAGCCGCGGAAATACCAGGGGCTATATAGTAGCCCCACTATCAAACTCCTATGGTTAAGTGAAAGTGTTAAAGCAATATAGTCTGATTATCTTATTCGCCGCGCTACCACCTCCTTAATGGACCAAGACGTTGGATCAAGTGTGAAGACACGCTTTTGCGAACACCCCCACATTATATGCGTGGGGGCTGAAGCCGATGACTGCAAACTTTTAGGTTGTATACATATATACATAAACGACCGCACAGGAGGCATAATAATACTTTCAGGCAAAAGTATAAACACAGCCTTTATAATTCAAATAACATTGTTCTTACAATTGGTATACATGTCACTAGAACATGACACTCTTCGAGCACCGAGCCTCTATTAAACGAGCGCCTTCTAAGACTTCTTCAAAATAGTGCTTGGCCGATACTGGGCCTACAGCAGAACTCTGGGTTGCAATAGCGGTGGCCTCCATCTCTGCCCAGTATGTCTTGACACGGGCAAGAGCCATCCGCGCACCCTCTATGCACGCCGACCTCTTCATAGCGTCGATATGCGGCACAACACCAAGGAATCGTTGCACTAAGCCAAAATAACTATTCAGCCTTGGTCCTTCCGGCCAAAGATGATCCACAACAGACCTCATGGCAAGCCCGGACAACCTATGGAGCTCAGCCCACTCGGCCATTCGTTCATTTAACAGCAGCGGACGCACTAGAACATTGCACTGCGACCAGAACAGCTTTTCCACTTCGTGATCTTTTTGATCTTTGAAAAACGCGGTCGCATCAGCAGCACTCGCTGCCAAATCCAAGTATGCGTCTGCAGAACTCCATAATTGATCAAGAAGGGCATACTTAGGATCTCCGAACTTCGTCCGCAACAAAAAGGGCTTCCCAGCCGTGATATCTCCGGCTTGACGTAGCTCCTCCTTCGCCGCTCTGATTTTAGAGCGGGCTTCCTTGGCTGCTACCATGGCTTTCTCCAGGTCCGCCGTCTTCGTTTGGTTTTCCTTTGCAAGAAGCTCATAACGGCCAGCGGCATCTTTCAGCTCAACAGCCATCTGGGCTATTTTTCTCTTTGCTCTGGCAATGCGCAGCCTGTTCGGCTCTCAGCTCTTCGACCGCCTTTAGGGCGGCCGCATCACTCTTCCTGGCTTGTTCCTTGGCTCGGGCAAGTCCCGCCCGAAGGGTCTCCACGGCGGTAGCTCCATCTGCAGTCACATCATACTAAAGATACTAGCATCATGCTCCTCTTAATATGTGCTGGTCACTGGAGAAAATACATACCCTGCGCCTCGTCAAGCCGCTTGTTTACAAGCACGATGTCGGCATCCGCCGCATCAAGTTGCCGCTTCAGTTCGGCAGACTCACCAGTTCGGCTATCCACCGGACCCTCAGCTGCCTGCACATGAAAGCAACACAGTTATTACCTGGGACTATGATCCTCTATTTGCCGCCTTTTTCGACAGCAACCAGAGTCTCAGGGGCTACTATCTGCATAGGGCACACCTAGCGTGTGCGGTACTGTCAAAAAATATATATTACTTTGCGTACCTCAAAGCCTCTCAGCAGGCTCATAAAAGCTTCATGCAATCCGCTTTCGGCGGATGAAATCCTCTCAACCACCGTACCCATTAGCGTACGATGCGCTTGTGAGATAGCCGCTTGCTCCAGAAGATTCATCAGTGCGTCTGGTCGCGCACCGGACAGTCCCGGACTCTTTCTGTTGCTCTCCTTAGGAGCCAAATACTCTGTACTTCGGGTGGCCGAAGGGTTACCCTCTGGCCTTGGCGGATCAGGAGAAATCCTCCGTGACGACACCTCAAGGTCATGCGCTTCACGAGGCAGGGAGGCACGGGGAGGCGTTTCGCTCTCCATCATCTCCGGAAGAAGATCCCCCGAAGACGAACTCTGCCGAGAAGGGCTACGATCCGAACTACAAGACATACATTTCGGTTATTGATCTCAGAGATGAAGCAGGCTATATTTTCTATAAAGTAATTTTGTTTACTTACAGTCCGGTGGAGGGCTGGTTCCCTTGCGGGCACTGTGCGGTAAGGATACCCTCCGGGGTAGGACCCCCTGACGAAGATTTCTTCCCTCGTTTGGAAACCATTGTTTCCAAGCCTTCAGAGGTGGTCGTCTTCCTTCCTTGGGGAGAGGGTATTTTAGATTCTTCTCCCCGGTTATCCTCCTTCGCGGAGGTACTAATTCCCCTGGTCTGGATGAATAATGAGTGCGGCCCGCTTTCGGCTGCTTTATTCCCCCCTTTATCTTCCCCTGATGGCGCTTGATAAGGCACGAGCTCAATCATTCTGGCCAGTACTGGATCTGTTGAGCCTTCGGGAAGGGGGGCCGAACACCTGATCATCTTCGCCTTTTTCACCCAGTCCTGGTCAAAGAGCGACTTTTCAGAATGATGTTGTGATAAATAAAGAGACAACATGTTCGGCCAAAGAATTACTTCCTTGGGTATCTGGACGATTGCAGCTCAGACCCGCATCCTCGGTGGTGTCCGGACACTTATTTGTGATCCGAAGAACAATCCATACATCTCTTCGAGCGTCGCGCCGAAGAATTGCTGAATAGTTCATGGTCCTTCTGGGTTGAACTCCCACATACGGAGAGGTCGACGTTGGCATAGCAGGACCCGACGAACTAGCATGACTTGCATTACCTTAACAAGGCTGACATCTCCTTTGAAGAGATCTCGGATGCGGCTCTGCAGTGTCGTCACATCATTAGCTGGCCCCTAGTCATGCCCTTTGTTGATCCATGACGCCAATTGTGGCGGGGGGCCTGGACGGAAGGCGGGGCAGCTACCCACTTAGAGCTTCGGGGAGCAGTGATGTAAAACCACTCCCGCTGCCATAACTTGGATGTCTCCGGGAAGGAGCCCTTTGGCCATGGAGCATCGGCGCCTTTGTTTATTATGGCACCTCCGCACTCTGCGTGTCGCCCCTCAATCATCTTCGGCTTCACATTGAAGGTCTTGAGCCATAAGCCGAAGTGCGGGGTGATGCGGAGGAAGGCTTCACACACAACGATGAACGACGAGATGTGAAGGATGGAATCTGGAGCCAGATCATGGAAATCGAGCCCGTAGTAGAACATAAGCCCTCTGACGAACGGATCTAGACTAAAGCCTAGCCCTCGGAGGAAGTGGGAAAAGAATACGACACTCTCGTTGGGCTCGGGAGTAGGAACGACTTGCCCTCGAGCAGGCAGCCTGTGCGCGATTTCGGCGGTCAAATACCTGGCTTCTCTTAGCTTCTTGATGTCCTCCTCTGTGACGGAGGAGGGCATCCACCGACCTTGAAGGTTGGATCCGGACATGATTGAAGGTCCGAAACGCCTAGCCCGAGCCTTGGGTGTTGGAACTCGTGGTGGGGGAAGGATTCAATTGAGCGCGAGAAGAAAAGGACAGGCCTTGGCCCCTTTATAAAGAGGGTGAATATCAAGCGTCCTCCGCGTGGCCGTTTGGAACTTGCCTAAAATCGAGGAGTCATACCAACAGGCACGATTGGGTTACCCATACCCGTATTGATGAGAATCCCATGATAAGGGGGACACGATCTCTGCTTCGACAAGACATGCCAATAAAACCGCCTCGCGAAACATGCAGTGGCCGGCTGGGAGAAACGGTTCGAATAGTGACCGGGCCGTGGTGTGATGCCACGTTAGGAAAAGTTGTCAGCAGACTAGATTTGTGGAAATATTATTCTCTCTACGCTGGTATGTGCAATTAGTTTTACAGAGCCGGACACTATCCTTGTGTTCAAAATCTTCTATGGAATATTCAGAGGAGGAACCCGCCTTGCAATGCCGAAGACAATCTGCGCGCCGGACTCATCGCATTGAAGCCTGGCTCAGGGGCTACTGAGGGAGTCCTAGAATAGGGGGTTCTCGGACAGCCGGACTATATCCTTTAGCCGGACTGTTGGACTATGAAGATACAAGATTGAAGACTTCGTCCCGTGTCCGGGTGGGACTCTCCTTGGCATGGAAGGCAAGCTTGGCAATACGGATATGTAGATCTCCTCCCTTGTAACCGACTCTGTGTAACCCTAGCCCCCTCCAGTGTCTATATAAACCGGAGGGTTTAGTCCGTAGGACAACAACAATCATACCATAGGCTAGCTTCTAGGGTTCAGCCTCTACGATCTCGTGGTAGATCAACTCTTGTAATACTCATATCAACAAGATCAATCAAGCAGGAAGTAGGGTATTACCTCCATCGATAGGGCCCGAACCTGGGTAAACATCGTGTCCCCCGCCTCCTGTTACCATCCGCCTTAGACGCACAGTTCGGGACCCCCTACCCGAGATGGTTTTGACACCGACACCTTTTACCTTCGGGATTAGTGTTGAACATAAAATAATGTTATTTGGTGTTTGCATTGAGCATGAATATGATTGGATCATGTTTATTGCAATACGGTTATTCATTTAAGTCAAAGAATAATTGTTGTTCTGTTTACATGAATAAAACCTTCTATGGTCATACACTTAATATAAATGGTTTATTGAATCTCGATCGTAGTGATAGACATATTCATAATATTGATGCCAAAAGAAGCAAAGTTGATAATGATAGTGCAACATACTTGTGGCACTGCCGTTTAGGTCATATTGGTGTAAAGCGCATGAAGAAACTCCATGCGGATGGACTTTTGGAATCACTTGATTATGAATCATTTGATGCTTGCGAACCATGCCTCATGGGCAAGATGACTAAAGACTCCGTTCTCCGGAACAATGGATCGAGCCACTAACTTATTGGAAATAATACATACCGATGTATGCGGTCCGATGAGTGTTGAAGCTTGCAGCGGGTATCATTATTTTCTAACCTTCGCAGATGATTTGAGCAGATATGGGTATATCTACTCAATGAAACACAAGTCTGAAACATTTGAAAAGTTCAAAGGATTTCAGAGTGAAGTGGAGAATCATCGTAACAAGAAAATAAAGTTTCTACGATCAGATCGCAGAGGCGAATATTTGAGTTACGAGTTTGGCCTTCAATTAAAACAATGTGGAATAGTTTCACAAACTCATGCCACATGGAACACCACAGCATAATGGTGTGTCCGAACGTCATAACTGTACTTTATTAGATATGGTGCAATCTATGATGTCTCTTACCAATTTACCACTATCGTTTTGAGGTTATGCATTAGAGACAACTGCATTCACATTAAAAAAAGGGGCACCGTCTAAATCCGTTGAGACGACATAGTATGAACTGTGGTTTAGCAAGAAACCTAAGCTGTCGTTTCTTAAAGTTTGGGGTTGCGATGTTTATGTGAAAAAGTTTCAGCCTGATAAGCTCAAACCCAAATCGGAGAAGTGTGTCTTCATAGGATACCCAAAAGTAACTATTAGGTACACCTTCTATCACAGATCCGAAGGCAAGATATTTGTTGCTAAGAATGGATCCTTTCTGGAGAAGGAGTTTCTCTCGAAAGAAGTGAGTGGGAGGAAAGTAGAACTTGATAAGGTAATTGTACCTTCTCCCAAATTGGAGTTCATCACAGAAATCAGTTCCAATGATGCCTACACCAGTTAGTGAGGAAATTAATGATGATGATCATGAAACTTCAGATCAAGAAACTACCGAACCTCATAGGTCAACTGGAGTACGTTCCGCACCAGAGTGGTATGGTAATCCTGTTCCATAAACCAAGTTACTAGACCATGACGAACCTACGAACTATGAGGAAGCGATGATGAGCCCAGATTCCGCAAAATGGCTTAAGGCCATGAAATCTGAGATAGGATCCATGTATGAGAACAAAGTATGGACTTTGGTTGACTTGCCCGATGATTGGCAAGCCATAGAGAATAAATGGATCTTCAAGAAGAAGACCGACACTGACGGTAATGTTACTGTCTACAAAGCTCGACTTGTTTCGAAAGGTTTTGACAAATTCAAGGAGTTGACTACGATGAGACCTTCTCACCCATAGCGATGCTTAAAGCAGTCCGAATCATGTTAGCAATTGCCGCATTTTATGATTATGAAATTTGGCAAATGGATGTCAAAACTGCATTCCTTAATGGATATCTTAAAGAAGAGTTGTATATGATGCAGCCAGAAGGTTTTGTCGATCCTAAAGGTGCTAACAAAGTGTGCAAGCTCCAGCGATCCATTTATGGATTGGTGCAAGCCTCTTGGAGTTGGAATATACGCTTTGATAGTGTGATCAAAGCATATGGTTTTATACAGATTTTTGGAGAAGCATGTATTTACAAGAAAGTGAGTGGGAGCTCTGTAGCATTTTTGATATTATATGAAGATAAAATATTACTGATCGAAAATGATACTGAATTTCTGGATAACATAAAAGGATACTTGAATATGAATTTTTCAATGAAAGACCTCGGTGAAGCTGCTTATATATTGGGCATCAAGATCTATAGAGAAAGAAAAACACTTAATTGTACTTTCACAAAGCACATACCTTGATAAAGTTTTGAAGAAGTTCAAAATGGAACAGTCAAAGAAGGAGTTCTTGCTTATGTTGCAAGGTGTGAAGTTGAGTAAGACTCAAAGCCCGACCACGGCAGAAGATAGAGAGAGAATGAAAGTCATTCCCTATGCCTCAGCCATAGGTTCTATAAGGTATGCCATGCTGTGTACCAGACCTATTGTATACCCTGCCCTGAGTTTGGCAAGGGAGTACAATAGTGATCTAGGAGTAGATCACTGGACATTGGTCAAAAATATCCTTAGTGGAATAAGGACATGTTTCTCGGTTATGGAGGTGAGTCGTAAAGAGTTACGTCGATGCAAGTTTTGACACCGATCTGGATGACTCTGAGTCTCAATCTGGATACATATTGAAAGTGGGAGCAATTAGATAGAGTAGCTCCATGCAGAGCATTGTAGACATAGAAATTTGCAAAATACATACGGATCTGAATGTGGCAGACCCGTTGACTAAACTCCTCTCACAAGCAAAACATGATCAAACCTTAGTACTCTTTGGTTGTTAATTGCATGGCGATGTGAACTAGATTATTAACTCTAGTTAACCCTTTGGGTATTGGTCACATGGTGTCGGGTGGTTGGTGCGACATATGCCAAGGGATGGCTTATCATTGTGGGAGCCAATAAAACGTCGCCGGTGCCCGGAAACGGGATGAGGCGAAGACATGCACGCCGGCGAATCTTACCCAGGTTCGGGGCTCTCCGAGGAGATAACACCCCTAGTCCTGCTCTGCGGGGTCTCCGCATGATCACTAGATCGATAAAGGGTAGCTACAATCGCTCCTAGAGCTGTTGAGATCAAGGGAGAAGAAGAACAAGGCTAGCTCTTGCTTCTCTCTATCTATGGTGTGTGCGTGCTATGCGCCGGTGTTAACCTAGAAGCCAACTATGCTCAGAGGCCAACCCAGAAGCGAACCCTTTGCATGGGTGCTCCGGGGGTTTATATAGGCCTACCCCTCGGGGGTACAATGGTAATCCGACTGGGAATGGGTCCCAGCCGTCAGTGTCTATGCTCGCCGGCTTCTCCGCCGGCTGCTGGGTCCCGCCGGCTGCCGGCTACTTGGTCGACAGGCCGGTCCCACCGCCTAGGGTCTTGTCGGCGGCTGCTTACTGTAGCCGCGCCTCTGATGATGAGGGCTTTGTCGAGATGAGAGTGGCTACAGTGGGCCGCCTCGGGGGCTATCACTGTAGCCTCACCTCGTCTTGTCTCCTTAATGGGGCTCCTGCTTCGAGGAAGGGAGTGGCCGGCTTCTGGAGGCCGGCTATACTCCTGGCCGACTAGGAAAAGCCGGGCTGCCTTCACGCCTCTCTCTGGCTGAAGGGGCCCGCAACCCTCAGGCCGTACAGGAGTGGGTTGTGGATGACGTCGAGGCTAGCGTGGCTACAGTGCCGAGCCGCACGGGAGACGTCCCTCCCGTACGGCCTCCTGTAGCCATGCCCGCGTCGGGCTTCGGGGGTCGTGGGCCGCACTGTGGCCACACCCCGTCACGTCGCCGTTATGTAGGAGTGGTTGTGGTCTTGACCGGCTCCTAGGAGTCGGCGTCCTTCTTGGCCGGCTTCTTGGAGTCGGTGAGGCTGGGTCGCCTTTCGGAAGTCGGCTTTAGTGGTAGCCGGCGGGGGAAGGCGGCCCAAATGCTTGGAGTGCTCGAAGGCCCAAAGGCCTGATAAATTTTCTGAAGAGCCAGGGGTAGTCGGTTAGGCTACCCGTGGCCATTTACTCCGACAGTAGTCCCCGAAGCTGGTCGGGCTTCGAGGTGGAGTGGGGTTCAAGAAGCTCGATCAGCTTCCTATCGTGACAAGCCGGCAGCTGGGAGCTGGCTTTGGTCAAGCGCGCCGCCTTAGTCGAATTCTGCTGGAGTCGGGGGGCGGGAACCCGCAGGCACATGCACCGGGCCGCGGGCCGGCCTCGGGCCGTTGGCGTGCCACGTGGCCGGAAAGCCTGCTAGCCCACGCGCGCGACGGGACGTCGCCGCAGGGAGGGGGCCCGCCACGTCCGCGCCCCGGCCCAGGCGCGGATCCTTTGTATCCCGAAACCGCCCGCACGTTCCGTGCGACAGTTTCGGCTCGCACTTATGCGTAATAAACGCGAGACTTGGGGGGAGTGGGCGCAGTTAATCCCATGTCTCCCCCCACGTCCGGCCTCTTCGGCCGCGTGAGGCTATAAGTAGGGGGAGGTGGAGGGCGGCAGGCCCTCGCACGCTCCTACTACTTCCGCCGTCTACTTGCCTTGCTCGTTCTCGCGACAGCGCCTCGCCGCCGCGCTCTTCCTCCACACGCTCCTCCGCCGCCGTGCTAGCTTCCGCTATGCCTCCCCACGTAGAGCAGCTTGGCGGGGATTGGGACGGCTCCATCGTCCATAACGACCACATCGACTTCCTCCGCGACACCCGGCGTCTGCCCAGCGCGGACAAAGTGGAGGTCCGCCTCGCGCCGGAGAAGGAAATCAGGCCGGCGCCGCGGGAGGGCGAGCGGGTGGTCTTCCGCTCGCACTTCCTGTGCGGCTTCGGCCTGCCGGTGAGCGCCTTCTTCCGCTCCTGGCTGGAATTCTATCAGCTCCAGCCGCACCACCTCACCCCCAACGCGGTGGTGCTGCTGTCGGCCTTCGTCACCCTGTGCGAGGGCTATCTCGGCGTCCTCCCCACCCTTGAGCTCTGGGGGGAGTTCTTCCAGTCGAAGTTGGGCACGCGCAGTAAAGGCGTGCCGGCTCATACTGGCACCTTCATCACGTCGCGGAGATCGGGCGCCGACAACCCCTTCCCCGTCATCACGCTGATCCAATCGGTGAAGAAGTGGCAGAAGTCGTATTTCTACGTGCGGAACATCACTCCACGGGGCGACTACATCAACTTGCCGGCTTACGTAGCCAGCCCACCGGCAGGGAGGCTGCCCCAGTGGTCCTTCCGGGCGGTGACGCTGTCGCAGGGAGGAAACGCCGCTATCGCCCGCCTGCGGGTGATGGTCCAGTCGGAGGGCCTGACGGGGCCCGACCTCCTGGCCGCGTTCGTCATGCGCCGGGTCCTCCCGCTCCAGAGCCGGCCTCATCTGATCTGTCAGATGAGCGGCCAGCTAGATCCAAGCCGAATGTGCACCAAGGAGATGCCACCGCCCGACGCCGCCGACATGGTGAATTACCTCGCCAACTGCCAACTTTCCGAAGACTGGCGATTCGGCAAGGAGCCATACTGCCGCGCCAATCCTCCGCCTACGGTACGCTCCCCTCGTCTCTTTTTCTCTCTCTCTCTCAGCTTTGTCGCCGAGTTCCTCTGGGCCGACACTAACTCAGTCGGCTTGCTCTTTTGACAGAGTCCTCTGCTCCGGCCGGCCGGCGGAGCAGACGTGGAGCGCCGCTTCATCCCCGACCAGACCGAACACGACCAGGAGGACCCCGACCTGGGGGCGGTCCATATGGAGGATGCCGCCGAGCCGGCCGGCGGCCAAGCCGGTGGCGAAGCAGGCGGCTCCGGGTTCACCGCTACCTTCGACGACTGGCCGGACGAGGACGAAGCCGAAGCCGTCCCGCATCGCCAGCCAGCATCCGGACGCGGCGCGGGCTCCTCCGGCGCGCAGCCTGCTCGGGGTAGAGGCCAGAAACGTCGCGCCACCCAGGGCATGTTCGGTAGCCGGACGAAGAAGCCCAGGGGTGGGGCAGCAGCCACCAGGCGGGAAGAGGCGGCGGCGAAGGCGGCTCGCTTCCGCAAAGTGGTGAAGCAGCCGCAGACTGTGTCGGCGTAAGCTCTCTCTTTCTATGTACTCTCCTTCTTTCTTTTCTTGGGTGGTTCTTGAACCTTCGTCTTCTTTTTCAATGGTCAGAGCTCCGCTGTCACTTGAGCGGGCGGCCGCCGGCTCCGTCGTCGAGTCGCCAGGGGGCTCTGGGAGCACCACCCGCCGCGTAGATCCCCGCGCCGCCCTCCTGGAGGCGACGGAAAGGAACGCACGGGAGGCGCGGGAGGAGCAGGAGGCGCGGGAGGCGGAGGCACGGAGGGCAGCCGCCGCCCAGGCAGCTCGGGAGGAGGAGGCGGCGAAGGTGCTCGCCGAGGCCGCATCCAAGGCCCAGGCAGAGGCCGAGGCCGAAGCGGCGGCAGGGGAGGCTTTGATGGTCACCCCCCTGCGCACCATGGCGCCCGGTGACGTGGATCCCTCGCCAGGGGGAGCCAGCGGTTCCCAGCCGGGGCTGGGAGGAAGCGGCGACGACATCGTCATCTTGGAGGAGGCGCCGGGGCCGACTCCTCCGACTAGGGCGACCCAAGGCCGCCAGCCTGAGCCTGCGCCCGCACAGTCGGCGGTGGGCGAGCCAGCCGTGGGGGCTGAGGTGGCGGTCCGGGTTCCGCCAAGCCGGCATGCAGGGAAGGCCGCGTCTGAACCGCAGAAGGCTGCGTCGGAGCCACAGCAGGCCGTGGGCTCCAGCTCGTCGGCCCGAGACGCGGAGGCGGCCAGCGCTACCTCGGGGTGGATGCCGGGCGGAGGGACAGCCGTGGTGAACGTCGCTGCACAAGACGTCCGGACCCGGCTGCAAAGCCAAGCCGCGGCGCTGCGGCAGTTCACCGACGAATTCCTCGCCACGCGGGCAGCCATCCGGGTTAGTATTCTCATCTTGTTCTTTCTTGATCTTGACTTCTCTCGTGGGGGCGCGTCAGCGCACCCACTGGGTGTAGTCCCCGAGTTCCGAGTCGGCTGCTGAGCAGGCGGCTTGGAACTTCTTGGAGATTTTGTTTTTGCTGCTTTTGTTCTCACGTCGGTCTTCTGTCCGTCTTGCAGGACTACCACAACCTCCGAGCGGCCGCCTTCAACTCCCAGGCTCGGGAGCTGACTCAGAAGACCGCCGATCTCACTGAAAGCCGAGGTATGTGACTTGATCTTTATCTCATGTGGGGGCGCGTCAGCGCACCCACTGGGTGTAGTCCCCGAGATTCGGGCCGACTGCTGAGCAGTCGGCTCGGATCTTCCTTGATGATTTCTCATTGTTCTTCTTCTTCTTCTATCTCTGCAGCGGCCAACGCCAGTCTGAGGGCACAACTAGGGGAATCCCAGACTGCTCTTCTTGCCAAGGACGCAGAGCTCGCCGCCTTGGTGCAGGAGCGCGACCGCCTGGTCAAGAAGCTGGCCGACCAGGAGGAAGGCCACAAGGCTGCACTCAAGGCTGCGCAGGATCGCGAAGCCACCCTCCAGGCCGAGTTCGAGACGGAGGCGGTCGGCTGGGCAGAGGCCAGGCAGACTCTGGTCTCCGGCTATGGCCAGATTGAGGACCTGGTTGACGGTAAGTCCTACCCCTTCATCCTTTCTTGCCATCTACCACTTCGGCTTGTTTTTCTGATTTTGGTGCTCTTCTTTTCTTTTCTTCTTCGCGCAGAGTACTTCCCTGGCTATTCAACTGCCGCCAACCAGGCCATCGAAGCCCGTCGTCAGGCGAAGAGGCAAGCCGACTTCGAGATCTCGCCAACCGCCGGCCGCTCGCTGGAGGAGCAGCTCCTGGCGATGCAGGCTCGCATCCAGCCGGCTCACAGGCTGCTCCGCCGGCTTCAGCGTGCCGGGTCGCAGGTCTTGGCCGCCCTCTGGCCCGGTCAAGCGGTCCCTCGCACCCCCAGTCGGACCGCCGACTGGCTGGAGGTAGCAGTCGGTCGCTTCGAGGCTTGGAAGGCGTCAGCGGCTCGCTCCGGTTCCAGGCGGGCGCTGGAGTTCGTCAAGGCCTGGTATCCCGTCCTGAACCTAGACCAGCTGGCTACTTGGAGGCAACAAGCCGACACGGAGCTGGAGCCGGTGCGGCCGGCCATCATTCGGCGGGCTTCAGCGATCACCGACTACACCGACACCAACGTCTTCGCCCCCGAGGTGGGCGACAACGGAGTCGCCCAGCCGGAAGATTAGTTCGGGCTGGACCCGGCGTACGGCGAGGACTCGGCGGAGGAGATCGACTCCAGCGACGAGGGCGAAGAGGAGGAAGAGGAGGGTGAAGACGCCGAGCCGGCTGGTGGAGTAGCCGGCCAGCCTGACCGCGCCTCCAGCACTACGTCGCGTGCGAGTGCGTCTCCTGCCGCCGGAGGTGGTCAAGCCGGGACCAGCTAGGCGGCCACTCCTTCAGCCGGCGAGGCCGCCTTCCCCGACCAGCTCGGCCCTCGTGTCACGCCTTAGTCTTCTTTCTTTTATTTTCCTGTCTTGTTACTTTTGAACAATGTTTGGTTAAGTCTGCACAATTCCACCCACTGGGTGTATTCAAACTTAAGTCTGTTGCCGGCCTGTGGGCGGCTTTATGTATATAAGTTATGCAATCGGTCTTTCCTTGCACTTTCGCTTTTTGTCCTTCTGCTTTTTTCCTTTGCCTCCCTCCCTTGGTTGCCGCCTCCCTAGTCAAACAGTTACTCTGCAATCTGTAGCCGGGGGGTGCCTGGCCGATTGGGGAGGGGGAAGTACTTTTAGCTCTGCCGAACTTAAGCTAAGTTTTTTAGGAAGCCGGCCAGCCGGCTGCTTTGACAGCCGGCAGGCATATATGGAGGCCGTCTCTTTGCTATATAGGTTAGTTGTTTCTTAGCCGTTTTTCGTGTGGGCGTCCTTTCTGTCTTTCCTCTTGCTAGTCGGACAGTCAGTTCTTTGAGCTGCGACTTTCAACAAGGGAGGACTCGGGAGCCGGCGCACTACTTCGCTGACTTCGGGAAGAACTTTGAATATAGCTCAAGGCGGCCAGTCCCCGGGCCGACTAGTCGGACCCGGTGCCGGACAAGAATTCAAAATGTAATAATACATTCATGGATATGACACTCGTCATTCATAGATAAATAAAAGGCAGTCCCCGAGTACTGTTCGGGGGGCCTGTTGGTTTGTAAATTAATACAAAAGGGGTAGCGTGATACATACTGCTTTTCAGCTGTAAAATCGTCTTAGGAGGTTTGCGTTCCATGGTCGCTCTGACTCCTTGCCGGAGTCGTCTCTCTTGCGTGCTCTTGGCTTTTGCGCGTCGATCAAGTAGTAGGAGTCGTTGCCGAGTGCCTTGCTGACGACGAAAGGGCCTTCCCAAGGGGCCGAGAGCTTGTGCTGGCCGGCTGTTCGCTGGATCAGCCGGAGCACAAGGTCGCCCTTTTGGAAGGATCTTGGCTTGACCTTACGGTTGTAGTAGCGGCGCAGGCCTTGCAGGTAGATGGCGGACCGGCTGAGGGCTAACAGCCGGCCTTCTTCCAGTAGGTCGACGCCATCTTCTCTTGCTTCTTTGGCTTCCTCCTCCGTGTACATGGTGATCCGAGGCGAGTCGAACTCGATGTCTGTTGGGATGACAGCCTCGGCACCGTACACAAGGAAGAATGGAGTGAAGCCGGTTGACTTGTTGGGTGTAGTGCGCAGGCTCCAGAGGACAGCCGGCAGCTCTTCGAGCCAGCAGCCGGCCGATCGCTCCAGTGGTACAACCAGTCGGGGCTTGATGCCGGAGAGGATAAGTCCATTTGCTCGCTCGACCTGGCCGTTTGACTGCGGGTGGGCAACGGACGCTAAGTCCAGTCGGATGCCCTGCGTCATGCAGAAATGTGCCAGTGCGCCTTTGGCGAAGTTCGTGCCGTTGTCGGTGATGATGCTGTGCGGCACGCCGTACCGAGTACTGATGTCGGTGATGAATGTCACGGCAGTCGGCCCGTTCAGCTTCTTAATTGGCTTGGCTTCAATCCACTTTGTGAAGTTGTCCACAGCAACGAGTAGATGTGTCAAGCCACCGCGGGCTGTCTTGAAAGGGCCCACCATGTCCAGTCCCCAGACGGCAAAAGGCCAGGTGAGGGAAATGGTCTTGAGGGCAGAAGCCGGCAGGTGTTGTTTGGAACTGAAGACTTGACATCCTCTGCAGCTCTTGACTATTTCTTTAGCATCCTCCAAGGCAGTCGGCCAGAAGAACCCATGGCGGAAAGCCTTGGCCACGAGGGATCTTGAGGCGGCGTGATGGCCGCATTCGCCTTGGTGGATGTCTTTGAGGATTGCCACTCCTTTTTCTGGCTCGACGCAACGCTGGAAGACTCCAGTGATGCTGCGCTTCACAAGCTCCCTGTTGATTATTGTGTATGCTGCGGCTCGTCGTTGCACTAGTCTTGCTGCGATCTCATCAGCCAGCAACTCTCTGCTGACTAGGAACTTGAGGATGGGCTGGGCCCATGAGGGAGCTGTGACTTCTTCTGCTGTTAATGTGGCCACCATGACTCGGGTGGGTGGGTTGGGTGTTGCATTGGAGTCGACCACCGCTTCTTGTGTCGTTGCAGTCCCCGGCCGACTGCTGCAGTCCCCGGGCCGGGTTCTGAAGTCCCTGGGCTGGGTGCGACTACGTCAGTCCCCGGGGCAGTCGTCGAAGTCCCCGTGCCGCCTGCGGGATTTCTTGAGCCGGATCCGGCTGTTTCTGGCGCAGGCGGTACGAAGATGGAATCCGACTCTGGAGACGGCTTGATGGACGGCTTGAGGAGCCGCTGGAGGGAGACGCCAGTCGGTGTGGCTTGTCGGGTGGAACCGATCCGTGCTAGGGCATCTTCTTGGTCGTTGTCGGCCCTTGGCACGTGAAGGAACTCGCACCCTTCGAAGTATCCGCTCATCTGCTGGACGAGGAAATGGTAGCTTGCCATGTTTGCGTCCTTGGCGTCCCAGTCGCCAGATGATTGCAGGATCACCAAGTCTGAGTCGCCGTAGCACAGGATCCGGCGTATGCCGAGTTCTTTGGCTAGCCGGAGCCCATGTACGAGCGCCTCGTACTCGGCCACGTTGTTGGAGGCGGCGAAGTGGATCTGCAGCGTGTACTTGAGCTTGTCGCCTTTGGGAGAGGTGAGGACGATGACGGCTCCCAAGCCGGTGCGCATCTTGGACCCGTCAAAGTGCATCCGCCAATGGGTAGAGTCGGGAGCCGGCGGTAAGTACTGGGTCTCGGCCCAGTCGACGAAGAAGTCGGCCAATGCTTGCGACTTGATGGCGGTGCGGGGTTGATAGAAAATCGTGTAGGGCGCCAAGGCAATGGCCCATTTGGCCACCCGGCCGGATGCATCCCGGCTGCCTATGATCTCGGCGAGCGGGGCGGTGCACACGACCGTGATGGGGTGCTCTTGGAAGTAGGGCTTCAATTTCTTGGCAGCAAAGTACACCCCATAGCACATCTTCTGGTAGTGCGGGTAGTTTTGCTTTGAGCTGGACAGTACTTCGCTGAGATAGTAGACCGGCCTCTAGACCAGCTGGGCTCGGCCTTCCTCCGGGCGCTGGACCACAACAACAGTGCTGACGACTCGGCTTGTCGCGGCGATGTAGAGGAGCATGGGCTCCTTCTCAGTCGGCGCAGCCAGGACAGGCGGAGTGGTCAACATTTTCTTCAACTCATGGAAGGCTTGGTCGGCTTGATCATTCCACTCAAAGTGAGTGGACTTCTTCATGAGTCGGTACAGGGGGAGAGCCTTCTCTCCTAGTCGGCTGATAAAACGGTTCAGCGAGGCTAAGCAGCCAGTGAACTTCTGCACATCTCGCAGCTTGGTGGGAATCTCCATCCTCTCGATGGCTTTGATCTTGACAGGGTTGCACTCAATGCCGTGTTCGGAGACCAGGAAGCCTAGCAGCTGGCCGGCTGGCACTCCGAACACGCACTTCTCGGGGTTGAGCTTGATCTGGAATCGGCGCAAGTTGGCAAATGTTTCTTTCAGGTCTTCCAGCAAGGTACCGCGCTTCTCTGTCTTCACCACAATGTCGTCTACATAGACGTGGGCATTTCCGCCGAGTTGTTTCAAGAGACATTTCTGCATGCAACGCTGAAAAGTGGCACCGGCATTTCTCAAGCCGAATGTCATTGTCAGGTAGCAGAAAGCTCCAAAGGGTGTGATGAAGGCAGTCTTCAGGCGGTCAGCCGGGTCCAACTTGATCTGATGATACCCTGAGTATGCATCCAAAAAACTTAACAGCTCGCATCCGGCTGTGGAGTCTATCACTTGGTCAATCCGTGGCAAAGCAAACGGATCCTTTGGGCAGGCCTTGTTCAAACTTGTGTAGTCTATACACATGCGCCACTTGTTATTCTTCTTCAAAACCAGAACTGGATTGGCAAGCCATTCTGGAAAGAACACATCCATGATGAAGCCGGCTGCAAGGAGCCGGGCTATCTCTTCTCCCACGATTCTTCGCTTCTCTTCTGATAGTCGGCGGAGGGGTTGCTTGACCGGCTTCGCATCAGCTCGGACATGTAATTTGTGCTCGGCGAAATCCTTCGGGACACCCGGCATGTCCTTTGGGGACCATGCAAAGATGTCTCGATTCTCACGGAGGAAGTCGACGAGCTCGCCTTCCTATTTACTGTCCAAGTTCGCCCCAATCACGGCGAACCTCTCCGGGTGCTCCGGGTCTAGAGGTATCTTCTTTGTCTCTTTTGCAGGCTGAAAGGAGCCCTGCGCATCACAGTCCTTGGGGTTGGGGGACAGGGCCGGCTGCTTGCCGGCCATGGCCAGAACCCGTTCCAACATTTTCTTCTCTTCTGCCACCACGAGGGACTCGGCCAGCCGGCTGCTGGCCATGGCACACTCGATGGACTTCTTGTAGTCGCCGGCTACCATGATGATCCCCTTCGAGCTCGGCATCTTCATCTTCAGGTAGGCATAGTGGGGCACAGCCATGAACTTGGCCAACGCAGGTCGGCCAAGTAGCGCATGATAGGGGCTCTCCAGATCCACCACCTCGAACCATATTGCTTCCCGGCGAAAGTGATCTTTGTCTCCGAAGAGAACATCCATTTTGATCTTGCCGATTGGAGAGCAAGATAGGCCGGGTACGATACCATGGAAGACGGTGCGGCTCGGCATGAGCTGCTTTGCTTTGATGTTCAGCTTGTCCATGGTATCGCGGTACAGTATGTTGATACTGCTTCCGCCGTCTATCAGGACGCGGGAAAATCTGGCAGCTCGTCTCTCCGTCGCAAGGGTGACGTCCAAGACCATAGCATAGGAGCCAGGCGAAGGCATCACCTCTGGGTGGTCGGCCTGGCTCCAGCTGATGGGCTTTTCCGACCAGTGCATGAACTCGGCGGTGCTAGAGGCGACTGCGTTTACTTCTTGGTGCTGCCGGCGTCGGCTGCGCTTGTCGTCGACTTGACTTGTGAAGACGACGTAGGCGTCGTGCGCTTCGGGGAACTCGTCTTGGATAGCGCCGACTGCCGGCCGGGCCGCCGGCTGCTGGGGAGCTGGAGGCGGCAGGCCGGGAGGCGGAGGCGGCACCATCCCTTCGCCCTTGGTGATGCGGGTGAGCCAGTGGCATTTCCGTGTCGTATGGTTGGACGGCTTCGCGCCGCTGTGGAACTTGCAGGGAGCATCGAGTGCTTGCTCGTAGGAGAAAGACGGCTACCAAGGCGGCCGACCACCCTTCTTCTTGGGAGCGGGCCGCTCTTCGGGCTGCTCGTCTTCAATGGTGGCCACCTGCCGACTGGAGGAAGTCGGCATGGGGCCCTTGCGCTTGTGGTCGTTCTGGTAGGGGCGTCGGTTAGGGTCGCCAGCCGGCGTCTTGGGAGCCGGAGCAACTACTTTCCCCGAGGCATCCACTCGGAGCTCGGTCTTCATGGAGGAGTCGGCAGTGGCATACTTGTCGGCGGTGATCAGCAACTCATTGAGGGTAGCCGGCTCGTCGCAGAGGAGTCGGTGCTTGAGGAGGGTGCCCTCTCGGCACCCGGTGGTGAAATACTCGATGGCCTGGACCTCGTGCACTCCCTCGCAGGAGTTGCGGAGCTCGGCCCATGGCGTGAGGTAGTCGCGGGTCGACTCGTTGGGCCCTTGGACGCAGAGGGAGAGCTGGCGAGGCTTGGGAGGCCGCTTGTAGGTGCTCGTGAAGTTGCGGACGAAAACTTCGGTGAAGTCCAGCCAGCTGTTGATGCTGTAGGGCTTGAGGCTGTTGAGCCACGTGCGCGCCGTGCCTTGCAACATCAAGGGGACGTACTTCACGGCGACGCGCCGATTGCCGTTGGCGATGCTGACGGCTGTGGAGTAGTCGATGAGCCAATCTTCCGGCTTCACTGAGCCGTTGTACTTGGGTGTGTCTCTGGGGAGCGAGAACCCCTTGGGGAAGGGCTCGTCGCGGATGCGGGGGCCAAAGCATGGCGGGCCGACATCGTCTTCTTCTTCTAACGCCAAGGATCGAGCCAGGCGGTCGATCCTGTGGCGGGCGTCGTTCTCGCCAACTCCTTCTCGGCAGCCAAGTCGGTCGCCAAGAGTCGGATGCGTGACAGGCGGTGGAGTGAGGCGTCTTTCTCTTCGAGGCGGAGGAGGAGGCAGGTTTCCTTGGTGCTCTACAGCTCGAGGGCGGCCATCCGCGTCGCGCTCGATGGTAATGCAGGTCCGGCTGTGGCTGGCAGCCGGCTCCTTGTCTTTCTTCTGGCGCGCACCGCTCGCTGTCGGCGAGCGGGACGTTGCAGCGTGCTCCCGGCGCGGGGGATGGCTATCAGCTCGGGCGCCGGCTTCGTGCCGTTCTGCAGCCGCGTCGATCAGCTGCTGGATCCGTCTTGTCATGTAGGGGAGCTCATCAGCTCCCAGCCCATTGAGCTCCTCTGCAGCCGCCTGAGCGGCTCGCAGATTCTCGAGCGGGGTGGCGTAGACGGGGCGATCTGCGCCCAGCATGCTGGCAACGGCTGCGCCGCGCTTCTGGACGAAGCCGGCTCGGCTCGGGCCGCTAGGCGGCGGCGTGCCGAAGGCAGCGCGGTCGACTTCGCGCTGGTGGGCCTCGGTGAGGCATCTCATCGAGGCTATCTTCTTGCCCTCCGCGATGAGGGCAAGGCGGCGTGCTTCCAGGGTCTCGGCGTCGGCGTCGGCCGGGATGGGGACGGAGAGGTCGTGCATCGCCGCTTGCTGAGCGTCGCGGGCATTCTCGCCCGAGTTGGAGGTGTGGCTGATGACCAGCACTTCGGTGACAGCACTGCTACCGCTGTCAGCTCGAGGGAGGGGGTCGTCGAAGACCACCACGTCGGAGGGGTAGGCGTCGAACGACGCGGTGTCGGAGTCGATGACCATCGGGTCGGTGGAGCCGACCGACTCCATGTCTGCAGCAGGCTCGCTGGAGACGTGAAGTTGGTCGAGGAGGCTGATGAGGCGGCTCTCGGGGTAGTCGGTGCCTGCGTCGGACGCAGGCTCGTCGGAGATGCGAGTTTCGCCGAGCAGATCGGCGAGGCGGCTCGCTGCGCAGGCGTCGTCGACGCCTTGCAGCGCGTCGAGGCAAGCGCCATCGGGCGCAGCAGGCTGGCTGCGCTCGCGGGGAAGGAAGAGGGTTCCCGTCCAGAACAGGTCTCCGGACGACGGTGCACCTGGCCCCACGGTGGGCGCCAAATGTCGGGTGGTTGGTGTGACATATGCCAAGGGATGGCTTATCATTGTGGGAGCCAATAAAACGTCGCCGGTGCTCGGAAACGGGATGAGGCGAAGACATGCACGCCGGCGAATCTTACCCAGGTTCGGGGCTCTCCGAGGAGATAACACCCCTAGTCCTGCTCTGTGGGGTCTCCGCATGATCACTAGATCGATAAAGGGTAGCTACAATCGCTCCTAGAGCTGTTGAGATCAAGGGAGAAGAAGAACAAGGCTAGCTCTTGCTTCTCTCTATCTATGGTGTGTGTGTGCTATGCGCCGGTGTTAACCTAGAAGCCAACTATGCTCAGAGGCCAACCCAGAAGCGAACCCTTTGCATGGGTGCTCCGGGGGGTTTATATAGGCCTACCCCTCGGGGGTACAATGGTAATCCGACTGGGAATGGGTCCCAGCCGTCAGTGTCTACGCTCGCCGGCTTCTCCGCCGGCTGCTGGGTCCCGCCGGCTGCCGGCTACTTGGTCGACAGGCCGGTCCCACCGCCTAGGGTCTTGTCGGCGGCTGCTTACTGTAGCCGCGCCTCTGATGATGAGGGCTTTGTCGAGATGAGCGTGGCTACAGTGGGCCGCCTCGGGGGCTATCACTGTAGCCTCACCTCGTCTTGTCTCCTTAATGGGGCTCCTGCTTCGAGGAAGGGAGTGGCCGGCTTCTGGAGGCCGGCTATACTCCTGGCCGACTAGGAAAAGCCGGGCCGCCTTCACGCCTCTCTCTGGCTGAAGGGGCCCGCAACCCTCAGGCCATACATGAGTGGGTCGTGGATGACGTCGAGGCTAGCGTGGCTACAGTGCCGAGCCGCACGGGAGACGTCCCTCCCGTACGGCCTCCTGTAGCCATGCCCGCGTCGGGCTTCGGGGGTCGTGGGCCGCACTGTGGCCACACCCGGCCACGTCGCCGTTATGTAGGAGTGGTTGTGGTCTTGACCGGCTCCTAGGAGTCGGCGTCCTTCTTGGCCGGCTTCTTGGAGTCGGTGAGGCTGGGTTGCCTTCCGGAAGTCGGCTTTAGTGGTAGCCGGCCGGGGAAGGCGGCCCAAATGCTTGGAGTGCTCGAAGGCCCAAAGGCCTGATAAATTTTCTGAAGAGCCAGGGGTAGTCGGTTAGGCTACCCGTGGCCATTTACTCCGACACATGGCGATGTGAACTATAGAGTGTTAAATCACATGACGATGTGAACTATTGGTGTTAAATCACATGGCGATGTGAACTAGATTATTGACTCTAACGCAAGTGGGAGACTGAAGGAAATATGCCCTAGAGGCAATAATAAAGTTTTTATTTATATTTCCTTATATCATGATTATTCATGCTAGAATTGTATTAACCAGAAACTTAGTACATGTGTGAATACATAGACAAAACAGAGTGTCCCTAGTATGCCTCTACTTGACTAGCTCGTTAATCAAAGATGGTTATCCTGACCATAGACATGTGTTGTCATTTGATGAACAAGGTCACATCATTAGGAGAATGATGTGATGGACAAGACCCATCCGTTAGCTTAGCATTATGATCGTTTAGTTTATAGCTATTGCTTTCTTCATGACTTATACATGTTCCTTTGACTATGAGATTATGCAACTCCCGAATACCGGAGGAACACTTAGTGTGCTATCAAATGTCACAACGTAACTGGGTGATTATAAAGATGCTCTATAGGTGTCTCCCATGGTGTTTGTTGATTTGGCATAGATCGAGATTAGGATTTGTCACTCCGAGTATCAGAGAAGTATCTCTGGGCCCTCTCGGTAATGCACATCACTATAAGCGTTGCAAGTAATGTGACTAATGAGTTAGTTACGGGATGATGCATTATGGAACGAGTAAAGAGACTTGACGGTAATGAGATTGAACTAGGTATGATGATACCGATGATCGAATCTCGGACAAGTAACATACCGATGACAAAGGGAACAACTTATGTTGTTATGCAGTTTGACCGATAAAGATCTTCGTAGAATATGTAGGAGCCAATATGAGCATCCGGTTCCGCTATTGGTTATTGACAGAGATGTGTCTCGGTCATGTCTACATAGTTCTCAAACCCGTAGGGTCCGCACGCTTAACGTTCGATGACGATTTGTATTATGAATTATGTGATTTGATGACCGAAGTTTGTTCGGAGTCCCGGATGAGATCACGGACATGACGAGGAGTCTCGAAATGGTCGAGACTAAAGATTCATATATTGGAAGGCTATATTCGGACATCAGAATGGTTCTGAGTGATTCTGGTATTTTTCGGAGTACCGGAGAGTTACGGGAATTCACCGGGGGAAGTTAATGGGCCTTATTGGGCTTTATTGGAGAGAGGGAAGAAGGGCCAAAGTGGCGCGCGCCTCCCCCATGCCCAAACCGAGTTGGACAAGGGGTGGGGGCACAACCCCCCTTTCCTTCTCCCTCTCCCTCCTTTCCTTCCTTCTCACTCCAAAAAGGAAAGGGAATCCTACTAGGACTTGGGAGTGCTAGTAGGACTCCCTACACTTGGCGCGCCCCTAGGAGGGCCGGCCTCTCTCCCTCCCTCCTTTATATACGTTGGGAGGGGGCACCCCAAAGGCAATCCAGGATTTGTCTTAGCCGTGTGCGGTGCCCCCCTCCATAGTTACACACCTCGGTCATATCGTCGTAGTGCTTAGGCAAAGCCCTGCGCCGGTGACTTCATCATCACCGTCACCACGCTGTCGTGCTGACGAAACTCTCCCTCGTCCTTAACTGGATCAAGAGCTCGAGGGACGTCATCGTGCTGAATGTGTGCTGAACAGGAAGGTGCCATACGTTCGGTACTTGGATCGGTTGGATCACGAAGACGTTCGACTACATCAACCGCGTTACTAAACGCTTCCGCTTTCGGTCTACGAGGGTACATGGACACACTCTCCCCACTCGTTGCTATGCTTCTCCTAGATAGATCTTGCATGACCATAGGAAAATTTTGAAATACTACGTTCCCCAACACGAAATACATAGTAAGACCATTCAGGCATTTTATCTTGCATCCCACAAGATGTTTTAGGTCCCCAGCATAAGCATCAGAAGCCTTTGATTTCTGGCTGGAGACCTTTCCCTGCAAAAGAGAGTTAATTTTTCTTAACCACCCACATCTTCAGGGGTGGCTTAGAAGCAATGATTCTAAGTGCAGCATCTGAGAACTTTGGCTTTGGAGCCCTAGCAAATAGCCTTGCAGGTGGTGAATAATAATCATACGAATAAGCAGAAAAGTTCTTTGTCTTATGAACATAGCGGTTTGATGAAACACGCTCATATTCATAAGTCTGAGTATGATTTCCCTGCAAAAACATTGGTGTTAGGGTGACTCTGGTGAGTCCTTTGTCTGTATGAAGCCTTTGGACCATATGAAGCCTTTGGTCTAGGGTTAGTCTTCTTCCTAGGTGGTGTCATGATGACATTCACAGGAAGTTTCTCAAGACAACTTTTGGGCACCCAGATCTTCTTCAAAGGTGGTCCATTCCTGCAGTTAGTACCAATATACCTGGCAAACACTTCACCCTTCTAATTCTTAAACAGTTTATAGTTTGCATCAAAGGATTCATCAATGATAATCGGGTTAGCACAAGTGAAGCCAGACAAGGTAGATGGATCCACTGAAGGTCCCTTTGCAGCAACCCATGTGGTTTTGGGGTACTGCTCAGGCTTCTAGTATGAACCATCAACATTCATTTTCCTCTCTAACCCAACACCCTCTTTCCCAGGGTTTCGGTTCAGAATCTGTTTCTTGAGGACATCACATAGTGTCTGATGCCCTTTGAGGCTTTTGTACATCCCTGTTTCAAGAAATGTCTTCAACCTGGCATTCTCATCAACAATAGCAGTGGTATCCTCAGTAGAGGGATTAGTGACCACATTAGCAGTCGAAGATATTGCAACAACAGCAGCAGTAGAACATTCAGCAACAGAGACATCATTATCACGCTCAAGACATTTTAGACATGGTGGCTCAAAAACTTCCTGAGTGGAACTGATTTGTTGAGCGTGGAGTGACTCGTTCTCCTTTTGAAGATCTTCATGAGTCGCTCTCAGGTTCTCAAGTTCTTGCTTCCTTTGAAGATAATCATAGGAAAGCTTCTCATGAGTAGCTGAGAGTGTTTCATGACGACTTTCAAGTTCCTCGTACTTAACGTGAAGATTTTTAATGTCTTCAATTAAGGACTGAGTTCGAGTCATTTCCACGTCCAACAGGTCATCGCTTTTGTCTAGCAACTTTTGAATATGTTCCATAGCAGTTTGTTGTTCAGTTGCAATTTTAGCAAGTGTTTTGTAGCTAGGTTTAGGCTCACATTCAGAGTCATCTTCACTGGATGTTTGAAAGTAAGCATCGCGTGAGTTTACCTAGGCACCACGTGCCATGAAGCAGTAGGTAGGAGCAGAGTCATCCTCATCATCAGCATCAGCGTTGGTGACGAGGCCATTGTCTTCAGTGTTGAAGATGGACTTGGCGACATAAGCTGAGGTTAGAGCCAGGCTTGCCACCGCCTGAATCGGACTCCTCCTCAAACTCCACCTCCGCCTCCTTAGAAGCAGACTCCTCTTCTGAATCGATCTCCTTGCCAACAAACGCATGAGCCTTGCTGGATGAGCTCTTCTTGTGAGATGAAGACTTTGAAGAAGACTTTGAAGAAGGCTTTGAGGATTTCTTCTTCTCCTTGTCAGCAGAATCATATTCTTTGCTTTTCTTCTTATTCTTGGTCACATTGTCCCATTGAGGACACTCGGAGATGTAGTGACCAGGTTTCTTGCATTTGTGGCATGTTCTCTTCTTGTGGTCATGAGTGGAAGCTTGATCATTTCTTGAGCTGGATCTTGAAGACTTTCTGGAACCTTTCTTCTTAGTGAACTTCTAGAACTTCTTCACGAGCAAAGCTAGCTCCTTTCCAATGTCTTCAGGATCCCAGAACTGCAGTCAGATTCTTCTTCAGGCGAGGAAACAACCTTTACCTTCAAAGCGCGAGTTCGGCCATAGTTGGGGCCATAGATGTCTCTCTTTTCAGATAACGGGAACTCATGCGTGTTGAGCCTCTCAAGTATGTCAGACGGATTGAAATCTTTGAAGTCAGGATGTTCTTGAATCATCAGGGCCAGGGTGTCGAATGAGCTGTCAAGTGATCTCAGAAGCTTCTTGACGATTTCATGCTTGGTGATCTCAGTGGCGCCAAGTGCGCAAAGCTCATTTGTGATATCAGTGAGGCGATCAAATGTGAGCTGGACATTCTCATTGTAGTTTCTCTTGAAGCGGTTGAAGAGGTCGCAAAGAACATCAATCCTTGAATCTCTCTTAGTTGAGATGCCTTCGTTGACCTTGGAGAGCCAGTCCCAGACTAGCTACGCAGTTTCCAGAGCACTCACACGGCCATACTGTCCTTTGGTCAGATGACCGCAGATGATGTTCTTGGCAGACGAATCCAGTTGAATGAACTTCTTGACATCAGCAGCGGTGACACCTTCACCGACCTTGGGAACACCATTCTTGAGGACATACCAGAGGTGAACGTCAATGGTTTCAAGATGCATGCGCATCTTATTCTTCGAGTAGGGGTAATCAGTGCCATCGAAGACAGGGCACGTAACGGAGACCTTGATTATCCTTGTAGTCGACATAGCTAAAACTCGAGGTGGTTAAACCGAATCACACAGAACAAGGGAGCACCTTGCTCTGATACCAATTGAAAGTGCTTGTTATCGACCAGAGGGGGGGTGAATAAGCGATTTTTATGAAAGTCTTCAAAACACAAGGTCTTTGAAGACAAACAATACAAATGAACCTATTGATATGCAGCGGAAGGTAGACTACACTAAACAAGCCAGTCAAGTAAGCAATGAAGTGAAGGCACGAAGACTATCAGCAGCTAGGTAGTATGGATCAGGAGGAAAGATAGTATGAAGCCAAACAGAAAACAGTCTTCACTCAGTGAAGTCAATCAGATCATACAAGCAAACAATGACTTCACGAAGACAAACAGTAAAGTAAAGGGAAGTGGAGGATAGAACCTGTTGCTTGGTGAAGACAAGGATTTGGTAGACCAGTTCCAGTTGCTATGACAACTGTACGTCTGGTTAGGGAGGCTGAGATTTAACTCAGAAGACCGCGTCTTCACCTTATTCCCCTTGAGCTAAGGACACCCAGTCCTCACCCAATCACTCTGGTAAGTCTTCAAGGTAGACTTCCAAACCTTCACAGACTTCGTTCACCGGCGATCGACAATGACTCTTCACTATAAAAAAATACACTTCCGTGATGATACGTGTTTATCACAGTAGGTCATGTTTTCTGTCATGCATGTACATCCATGACGATTTTATGACAGAATCAAGATAGTCATACCTGTGTTGTCATAGAAGTGCTCCATGACATTACCAAAATTATCATCACGAAAGTGTCCACTTCCATGACGATAAATCGCGTGTCATAGAAGTGCTTTCGTCAAGGGTGACCAACACGTGGCATCCACCGAAACAGGTCGCCGTTAAGCTATCGGGTCCAGTTTTGGATCCGATAACCTGTTAATAGCCCGGACCAATGGGGATTTTCCACGTGTAAAATTCTCATTGGCCAGAGGAAACACGTGTTGGTTCACCGTTGGGACAGATGTCATCCACTCATTGGACATGAGGCGCCTATGATACGTTGACACATGGCACGGCCCAACAAAGGCCCATTCCAGTGAAAAGGTCGTCCCGTTTGAGTTGGTCAAAAGGTAACGGGCCGGCTCACGGAAAGCCTATTAACGGCCTGTTCGTATATAGCCCATTTACGGCCCGCTAACTCCCGGCCCGTTACGGCCTATCGGAATTAAGCCCAATAGCTTCATCTGGGTCGTCCAATATGATTCCAGCCCGTTGTAACTTCCGGCCCATGTATGGCCCATGATGTCTTTCGGCCCATATCAGGCCCTTTGTAACTCTCGGCCCATTAAAGGCCCGAGATGAAACTGGCCCATAATGAACAGTGTATCGCTTTATACCCATTAACGGCCCATTATTCCGTCGGCTGTTTTCAGCCCGTGTTAACTTTCAGCCTTCTAAGGGCCCATTCATTCTTGGGATCATTTCCAGAAATCGGTTAGTTACGGTCCGTTACTGGCGTGTTCCGTTTGTGGGCCAAATTCAGCCCGTGGTTACATTCGGCCCGTTAACCCATTGGGCTTTTTTCATAGCGTTATCAAATACGGCCTATTAACGGCCCGCTATGGTCCAAGAATAGTATGGCCCATGTTTGGCGAAATGATTATACGCCCGTAGAAGGCCCATGTATCCTACGGCCCGTAGAAAACCAATGGATCCTACGGCCCGTAGAAGGCCCATGGATCATACGGCCCGTAGAAAGTCCATGGATCCTATGGCCCAAGAAGGCCCATTGATCATACGGCCCGCAGGAGACCCATGGTTACAACAGTCCGTGTGTTGCCATGATTATTGTGGCCTAGTTACCAAAAATAGGTTATTGTGGCCACTAGAAAAACACGGAAAAAGAACGACAGTGACTACAAGCAAACAACTAAACAAGACAATAAGGAAATAAATAAGCAAGCAACTAACGCTAGCCTATTATAGCTATTACACATATTACATCCACTGGGCATCAAAGTTCGACACCAATGCAAATATAGGGAACAAAGCAGCATATTACATACAATGGCCATCAAAATTGGCCAACAGTGCAAATAAACGTGGCAGCAAAACAAGTCCATAACTGAAACAACTTCAGAAGAGCTCAAGAAACGTTATCCTGGGTATCCACCATCCTGGCAATAAGCTTATCAAGCTTATTAGCTTTGTCCTGTTTGGCGCTATAATCCTCCAACGCTTGCTGTTGCACGAGAAAGTATGCATCTGAATGCTCTAGGGACTTCCGTAGTCCTTCCGCTTCTTGTCGCAACACACCTGATCGATGTCTTTCAGCTTTTAGTTGAGACTCAAGAAACCGAACTGATTCAGACAGTGAGTTTGAAAAGCTTGTGCAAGCGGTAGTGGCCAGTAACTCGAATAGTAAACCAAGACCGGACTTTGGGGTTGCCTCACTGTCTTCAAGATAGTTTTCCTTAGCCGTTTTATCAGCTTTGTTGGAGACCAACAAGGATGTCTCACGATCCTGAACCTTATCTGCATTACTTCCTTTATCATTGCTTAATAAGGCACGCTTCCCCAATATTCTGTCAGCATTCTAAAAGAAGAAACAAGCAGATACATAACATGTTTAGCATGTACTAGTATATGAAACTCATTTCGGTGAACCAGTTCATTAGTAAGGTGGACAAGATTAAACTACCAAGTCTTCTATTGCCAAGTAGTACATTATAAAAGCATCAAACAAACATATATCTATGTCCTATGGTCACTGCATTGTCTTGCCAAATCAAAATAGAGACACGGTTTAAATCATATCAGTTCAAGAGAAAGCAGCACTAAAAGAATACAAAGCGTGGGAAACTACACGACACAACAAGATTTCAGATGGGTACCACAGGTCTACATGTACAACAACACTATTGGCCCTGTTATGATGCTAGTAATGTGCATGATATGAGGAGTCAATTGTATACACAATTGAAATTGAAATCAATAGAGCTATTTATAAGAGCAAACCTGTTAAAGAAACATGCGTAAACATACCTGTTGTGCCATTGGAGTTTCCATTGGATCGTTCAATTTAAAAATAAGTTTGTATGAGTAAATACAGTGATACAATAGCAAAGCAATATCCACGATAGCAATGGAATCTTAAATGAGAACAATTGTTCTTCAGGTTTAAGCACTTGTTCTACATGAACAGAGTACAGTAAGACGCAAGCATATAGTACTTAAAATAAAATGAGCTCATAGACCTTACCACATTCTTGGTTCGGGACCAGTAAGGAACAAGGTGTTCCCAGTCATCGTCCAATAAATGTGTCTCAGGAGAACGTAAGGGAATTTGATGAGTTTCTTTGCCAGTGAAGTACGTTTTCTTCAGGTAATTCCGATACTTACACCAAGCATTTTTTGAAGAGAGCAGAGGTATTAGCACATGTTACCTCATCCCGAGTTTCCAAATTGGTCCTTCTCTATAGAGAAAAATGGGAAAATTTGCTGTATTATAACCATCATGGAGGTAGAATGTATGGGACAAAGCAAAGTAATTGCCATTTATAACATTACTTACACATAACTCCTGGACAAACACCTGGAACTGGCATTTTCCTTCATCTTCAGTATAATATTTCCGTGATGGGAAGATACGCACATAGGATTTAACAACATCAAATGCGATAGATGCTAAACTATGAATGGATGGTTGTGCTTCCTCCATAGGAATAGGTGTACTAACTGGTGGAGTTGGGGTTCGCCGTGGTAGTACTGGCGCTTTGGGCACTGGAGCTGCCTTACTAACTGCTCTTGTTTGGGAGCTCTGTGGTGGAGATGGTGCTGTGTCAACAGGAACTGGATTACTATCTGCTGGGGTTGGGGTTAGATTGGGTGAAGCTGGTTCTCTGTCCATCGCAGTAGGGGTAAAATCTGCGAGAGTCTGGGTTATGTATGGTAGGGCTGGTTCTCGTGCATGTACAACAGGGGTGCTATCTCCACCAAGAGGTAGCACCGTTTTATTTGAAGACCGTGTTATTACTCCGCTAGATACTGCTATCACCTGCTCCAATTCAAATGGCTGATAAACAGGAAACATAGTTGAATGTACAGACACTGTATGAGAGACAGATGCAATAGATAGTGTGGAAAAAAAGGGCATTAAATAGTTGACATGTATATTGTTTAACTAAAACGGATAGCATGACATAATTTCACATATATGATGTCTATCTAAACTGGATAGCATAGCATAACATAATTCAAAGATATGATGACTAACTAAACAGGATCACATGACATAATTCACATACATGTTATCTAATTAATCATGATCGCATGATTTAATTCATATATGTGATTTATATGCTAAGCAGAGGGCATTCGCATATATGATGTCTGAACTAAGAACATGGTGTTGAATATTGTGTATATGATGTCTAAACTATGCAATGCAAGACACCATATGCATGATATGAGCAGTAGAACCGTGCCAAGTTAGAGCATACACCTCGGTGGGGGAATAGGACTGGTCATCTGTCTCTGAATCCATCTCTGAGCAGCTATCCGGATCCAGCAAGAGATCTGGTTTGACAGGTAGCACTGTCTGCTCTGAAGGCCTTGTTTTCACTCCAGATTTTTCCATCACCCACTCAAATGGCTGATTCACAGGAAGAGTAGTTTAATGTACAAACATTGTCGACAAATGGAAATTTAATGAAGAAAAGGATGGGAAAGATATCATTCAAATATATGATGTCTGGTTAAACAGGATGGCATTGCACATTTCACATATATTATGGCTGGCTAAAAGACATGAGACTGCATAATTCCCATATATGATATTGAAACTAAACAGGTGGCATTACAGAGCATGTCTAAACTAAGCAGATGACATATATGATGTCGAAAGTAGGCACTTCAAGGCAACATATGCATGATATGACTAACATCATCATGCCAAGTTAGAGCAAACACCTTGGGGGGTAAATGGGAGTGGTCAGCTACGTCTGAATCCGCCTCAGAACAGATATCTTCCTCTGGATTACAATCTGGAGAGGGGGGAAGGGTTTTCCATTGAACCCACCATGGAGCGATGTCTGCATGACATTGTATTGCCGCGCAAAACTCTTCTCTTTTTCTCTACATGTTCAACATGACTGTGTACAATATCTGAAATGCATACAAAAAAATATAGTGAGATTATGTAGGGAGAGCATGCAGAAATCTAGAGTAATGGTAACAACCAGTGGATGGATCCAAAAATAATGATAGCAGGCCAATGATTGCTTTAATTTAATAAAAAACCAGATGATGATTGCTTTACTATTATTTCCCACCCAAGATGAACAACATAGGCATACCCTAGGTGAACCAGATATTATAAAAAGATACTATTCATTGCTGCCTCGATATGTGCCCCACAACTAATTTAGAACTCAAGTTTGAACATCAATTTGGACCTGACTTGGAGTCTAAGAGGTGAACAGGACAATAAAGTAGCAGGTAATATTAAGCAATGCATAACATAAGCAGAAACAAAAGAGTGCGACCTCTCTTGTGGACCCGTGTACTCCTCAAGTTCATGTGCTAAGTCGATGATGGTGATGCCGTTGCGGTGGGTGACGGCGACAGGGAAGGAGATCTGAGGTGGCGAAAGACGGCCAGGAGTCATGATGTCTGGTTTAGTGGTTGCTTCTGTCGATGGAGCAGCTCAGGTGAGGTGGACGACGTCGCGGGAGGAGCAGGACAAACCACACAAAGTTTTCTTCGACACCTACGTGTAACTGAAGTAATTCTGTAAGGGCTCATTTGGCTTGCATGATTCTAAAAATGTAGGGATAGGAGGAAAAACACCGAAATAGGATAGGAATGCACATGAGAAACAGAGCATTTGTGAACACATGATTTCTGTCAACTTGGGTGTTTGGTTCACAGGAATTGGAGGAGCAGAGGAATGCAAAGAAACATGGTCAAAATAAAGTGAAACCATATGAAAGCCTGTACAGTTAGAATGTTATTCTTCCACTAATGCACTTGGTCTTGTTTTCATGCATAGGATTTTGAAAAGTAGGTCCAGGTGGATGTTTTGCTCCATTCCTTTCAAAAAAATGCATGAATAATTGAATAGTAGAGTGCCATAGGAAAATTTCCTATTGCTATGTTTTTCCGTTGGACCAAAATAGCCTTAATGGATCGATATGAATGTAGAGTAATAAGTGATGCGACAAGTGTACAACCTCTTTGCCGTAGCCGTGTCGACCTCAACATCATTGGGTTGGTCGCTGAAGAAGTTAAGGCAGAGGTGGCTATCGGAGGTGTGGAGGAAGATATGAGGAATCTGTAGACGGCGTCCAGGGCACTGCTCTGTTGTGATGGATCGTTCCGTCGTTGGAGCAGCTCCGGTGAGCCGTAAGACATCAAGGCTGAAGCAGCACAGGATAGACATCGTTAATCTCAAGTGGGATTCTAATAGCATCTCCAATATATGATGTAAAATGCATTACCAAAAAGTGATAGATGTAAAATTTACATCACGAAAAACCACCTGACTACAACAGATGAGGTAAAAACTGTTGACTCTGAACTTAACTGTCGAAACCGAAATTTACTGTGGAATCTGAAAGCTACTGTCGAAACTGAACACAATGGTAGCAGAGAGGCACTTCACATGGGATAGTTTAGGGAGGGCCTACAGTTCATCTTCAACCTGCACCCCCCTAAGCCGCCAGCCACCACCGGCCCGCCGCCGCCCCGGCCAACCCTCTAGCCCCCTTTGCGCCAAGCTTTTTCTCCGGCGATCCCCACGCCACCGCCCCACCACTGCGCCCCACCTTCGGCGAGCACTGCCCCCACCCAGAACCCTAAGATAGATAGTGGGGTACCTCTCCGGCGAGCCCCCATCCTTGCTGCGGGTGGTTCTTCCTTAACTCCGGTGAGCCCCCCACCCCCTGAAAATCGGCTGACCCAATAGTCGATTCAGTCGATTCATGTGTAGCTAAATCGGAGCAGAGCAGCAGCATGAGCGAGGGGGAGAGCAGCAGCAGGAGCGCGAGCGAGCGAGCAAGAGCCGGTGCAGCAGTGGCAGATCCGGCTGGTATGGACGCCGCCGCCGAAGGGGCCTCGCACTGGGGGAGAGCCGTCGTGGAGATGTCACCCGCGGCGCCGACTTCGAGGTAGCTGCTCCATGGGGGTGCGGGATGGAGCATCGTTGGTGCCGGGAGGTCGAGTTAAGGAGAAGGTGCGATGCGATGAGTGTACAACCTCTTTGGTGCGCCGAGTAGGCCTCGGCTTCGTCCGAGGAGTCGGTGAGGATGCTGCGATTCCGGTGGAGCAGGTTAAGGCTGCGCTGTGGGGATGGAGCAGCCGCGATAGACGAGGTGATTCTCGGAGCAGCTCCTTGGAGGTGGAGGACGGGGCGGCTGAACCGGCGGGACGACGGATCCTCATCCACGGAGGTGGATGAGGGACGTTGAGCTGTTGCAGTGGACGATGTCGTCAGGGAAGAGGCTCCGGCTGGGCAGCGGTGAGGTGGCGGACGGAGGAGGGTGGGGTTTCGTGGCTGGAGCGGAGAGGTTATGGTGGCCTGGGATTTTGAATGGCGAAAAGGAGGCGATGCGAGGGGGAACCATGACTTAGGGACGCGCTTTTCCAAAATGTAGGGTGTGTTACAAAAGTACCCCCACCGATTTGAACTAGCGGCCCTTTCGGCTCAGGGTTAGAAGGGGGATTTCGCGTGTCGGGATTTGGCAGCTGGAGGGAGTTTTCCCGCGTGTTGTAATTTCGGGATAGCAAAGCACGGGTTGTGAAGGCGCCAGTTTTGGGAGCACGATATCTGAATTTTCGGGATATAACAAGGTGCGGGTTGAATTTTAGGGACAAGCCTAACGTGTAATATTGTACTTGTACGTACCAAATCAATTCGCACTTCCCTCAACGAAAAAAATAAAACTATTCACACCCCACAAAGAGAGAGTCTTGTCCCGTTTTACTATACAAATGCTATTCAAAGCTACTCCCTCCTTCCATCTATATAGGGCCTAATGCATTTTTCGAGGCTAACTTTGACCAAATATTAGAGCAATAATATATGACATGCAACTTACACAAAGCACACCGTTAAATTCGTGTGTGAAAGGAGCTTTCAATGATATAATTTTCACATTGTGCATGTCATGTACTATTAATCTTGTCAGTAGTCAAAGGTGGTCTTAAAAAACGCATTAGGCCCTATATAGATGGAAGGAGGGAGTATGAATCCATGTTATGTCCAATTAATTTTTTTTGCTGGCTGTATAATGCATGTAACATACTCATACCAACATTTTAGTGCATTCCAAATGTCTATACCACCGCTGCGATTTGAATTGAATTTGAATTTGTTTCTCTATTTCAATAAGAATCTACAATCATGATTGTTGCCAACTTCAACCATCATTCGTGTATTACCTTAACAACACACCACATGACTACTATAGAGATAGATATGAAATATGTGTACTATATGAACTCGAATTCAATTTTTTGAATACACTTGATATTGATTCCAAATAATAGTACATTTGATGTAATAACTATATATTCATAATCTAAACCATGTTCCACACATACACCGTGTTTATAACACAAAGTATAGTGCCATGCCCCCTACATTATGATAAGTATTTAGCCCCGAGCTGCAAAAGCCACACATTAGCCCAAATTATAATCATTGTTCTACATATTATAAGTAGTACTAGCAAGATGCCCATGTGTTCCACGGAACATCAAGATGATCGAGGGGAGGCCTTAATTGCAAATATGGAGAGGGGTGTGGGTATATTTTTTCAAAATTGCCATAGTTTCCTTCCTATCCGTCAGATATAAATCGGACGACCTATATTGCAGGATGGCAGGCACACCATCATCAACAACTCTGTTTTTATAAGAGTAGAGATAAAATATATTATATGTAGTATAACATGTTCATAACCACACCATGTGTATCACCGTTATATATATTCACGCATGCATCGGTTTAAAACACTATGATAAATTCTTCAAATATCCGAATTCACTTTTTATAATGAATTATGATCTCTTTTCGTCTTTTACACCCACACAATCCTCTTATCTTTGTAGCTAGCGCTAACTTTCTCTCGTGCATGCACACGCCCGCATCCCTCTCACCCTCCCTCAGCATTCTCTAGCTCTGTCGCGCAAATTCGTCTTTTCACTTTAGGTCGTTCACCCACGGTGTGTGTAAGCCCCCCAGCTCCTTCTTTACGGCACACATCGATCGATAAGCCTCTCTAGCCAGGTGTGCCTACCACAAACACAAGCTTCACCTCTTCTCTTCTCACCGTCCATGCCTCACTCCCACCACTTTCATCGATCTCGTACTCGCACATTCCTTCCCCCTCGATATAGTATGCCTCTCGCACCACCTCCTAGATGCATCCCTCTCTCTCTCTCTATCCTTCTCCCTGGGCCTTATTTGCTTCTAACACATACATGCATGTATACCGATCGATCTCCCTACATATACCTAGGTTGACTTTAACTATTTCCCCCCACCCATCGATCGACATACCTCACAAGTTATGTCTCTCCTTTCTCTGACAAAGGACGATTGATCTTCCTATGTAGTTACGTCTGCTTACCACAACCATATCGTCCCCCTCATGATTCGTGCATGCCTCCTGGCCCGTCTCTCACACGCACGTGCACAGATAGGCAGCCATCCCCTCTCTTATTGATATTGCAGGCATGCCCTCCGTTTGTCTAGCAAGCCTCTCCCACCATTTGTTAGAAGCAACTCCACTACCACCCCCTCCAACACTCTAGCTTTGTCTCTCTCCCAACCTTATTCCTCTCCTACATATATGCATGGATGCCGATCGATCTCCCTTAATACATAAGGTAGGCCTCTCTCCTCCACACATATACCAGCCATTGTACCTCTATAGTTAATTAGGTCTCCCCCACCACACACCGATAGTCGAGCGCTGTAGGTAGGTATCCATTCCACAGAGACAAACTGCACATGTCCCCTCTCACGTTCCAATAGGCCAGCCACTCTATATCTTTGACGTGGGAACACACAAATTCAATGGCACTCTTTACCGATCGCGTGCGCGCGCGCACACACACACATCATCCCTCTCTTCGATTCAATGGATACCTCAAGCCGATGATACCTCCACTCTCTTCTCGTGGATCGCCCCCTCTATATATATGATATATCCATGATTCTATTTCACACACATTGCATATGTTACATTTTTTGATTGACCCCTCACCCCCAAAAACACCCACGAACCCACACACTATATCTCTACGTTTGTATCTCTCTCACACAACCCCACGTAGGTGGTGTACGTACACGAATAGGAGCTCATTTCTGTACGAAATGGCAGCCCACGTGCTAATTTGAATGCGTGTAGCGGTTGTTTACCTACGGAGGTCATGTACCACGCGTGCACGAAAAAAAATTCGACTTGATGCGTTGGCGCGTTATTTTTAAATAAAGTTATATCGCTCAATGGCACATACACAGAATATAAAACAATTTATATGGAGAAAAAGGTAGTCCGCTCCACTATATACAATGGAGCCTGCCTGCCTGGGTTCGTCTCTCTTCAGAGTATCTCATACAAGGCGGCGGTGGCCTCTCTCTCTCACCGTTGGTCACTGATCCGGCTGAATCCCATCCGCCGGTGGACAGGGAGGATGTGCATCGTTTCTCCATTCGACGGCGCCGAGGCAGCACATCCCGATCTGCGGTACCCGCCGTTCTCTCTGACCAAGCTCCAGCGTGGTAGGGCCTACGCCACCTGCTCGCTGTCGCAGTATGGGCAGATCCTGCCCGCCGCCGCTCACCTAGTTACATCCCGACGACCCCTAGGTATCCCCTCCGGCCTTGCTCCACTGCCCTTCTTCCCACGTCGCTGCATGTGGAAAATCTTGCATGTGGATCTTCCATAGTTCTTTACCCAAAACATAGCTCGTCTGGCGTACTTTCCATATTGCAATCTCGTCCTCACACCATTTTAGACAAACACAACCATGTTGTTATCTTCCCTTAGGACAAGGAATATGCTTCTTTTTTGTCGTCGTATGTGTCATCAACTATTATTGGCCAGTAATTGTTTTCTTTCTACCTCTTTTTTTGCAAACAGGGCTATCCATTTCACCTCGTTGCTATTGCGACCTTTTGGTGAACTGCACAAATCACTTTTTTCTTAAGAGTGTTTTGTGTAGTTGTACTAAAATGTCACACGGGCAACGTCTCTACATTTCAGTGCGACTGCACAAAGGGAGATTGGTTTTGCTCTATGCTCCTCATCCAACTTCGAGCCTAATCTTCTCCAACTATTTGCTTTATCTTCTCCATCTAGTTAGTCTTAAGAGAGACTCCAAAGGTGACCGGCTCTATTTGTGTGTTTATTGTTTCATCAGCAGTCCTCTATTATCATAATCACACTTAATATCTTTGGAACAGGGACGCTCAGCTCTATTTTAGTGGAACTGCACAAAATGATCGGAATGTTGCATGCTCCAGACAGGTACTTTTTTCCCAACATGCCTTGTTGATTTAGACAGAGCTGGGGGGACATTGCTGCCAATGAAAGCATGGATCAATTTTAATTTAACACCTTCTCACAACTTTGTCTTTAGTTGTGTTGTAAATATTAGCTATGATCTGCTAATCATTGAGATGCATTAGCAAGGAAGTTAGTTTTTTATTGTTTCCGAAAGAGCATCGATGGCAAGACACACGAAACAAAAGCAGAAAGCTCAGAGCATTGTACAATTTCATGTCGCTGGAAAATTATTTGTATAGTACGTCAATTATGTAAAAAAATGCCGGAAGCTTGATAGCATTGCCAGAAGCCTCTTCAGCATCCGGGTCCATGTGGCATGCACAAAATTATACTCCTCCGTTCCTAAATATTTGTCTTTTTACAAATTTCAAATGGGCATCATTTAGAGTGTAGATTCACTCATTTTGCTTCGTATGTAGTGTTGGGAAACGTAGTAATTTCAAAAAAATTCTATGCACACGCAAGACCATGGTGATGCATAGCAACGAGAGGGGAGAGTGTTGTCCACGTACCCTCGTAGACCGAAAGCGTAAGCGTTAACTCAACGCGGTTGATGTAGTCGTACGTCTTCACGATCCGACCAATCAAGTACCGAACGCACGGCACCTCCGAGTTCAGCACACGTTCAGCTCGATGACGTCCCTCGAACTCCGATCCAGCCAAGTGTTGAGGGAGAGTTTAGTCAGCACGACGGCGTGGTGACAATGATGATGTTCTACCGACGTAGGGCTTCGCCTAAGCACCGCTACGATATTATCGAGGTGTAATATGGTGGAGAGGGGCACCGCACACGGCTAAGAGATCAATGATCAATTGTGTGTTTAGAGGTGCCCCCCTGCCCCCGTATATAAAGGAGCAAGGGGGGTTCGGCCGGCCAAGGGGAGAGGCGCGCCAGGAGGAGTCCTACTCCTACCGGGAGTAGGACTCCCCCCTTTTCCATGTTGGACTAGGAGAGAGAGGGGGAAGAGGTGGAGGGGAGGAAGGAAGGGGGGCGCCACCCCCTTCTCCTTGTCCTATTCGTACTGGGGGGGGGGAGGGCGTGCGGCCCTGCCCTGGCCTCCTCTCCTCTCTTCCACCTAGGCCCACTAAGGCCCATTAAGTTACCGGGGGGTTCCGGTAACCTCCCGGTACTCCGGAAAAATCCCGATTTCACCCGGAACACTTCCGATATCCAAACATAGGCTTCCAATATATCAATCTTTATGTCTCGACCATTTCCGATATCCAAACATAGGCTTCCAATATATCTTCCAACATATAAACTCATAATATAACTGTCATCGTAACGTTAAGCGTGCGGACCCTACGGGTTCGAGAACTATGTAGACATGACCGAGAAACCTCTCCGGTCAATAACCAATAGCGGAACCTGGATGCTCATATTGGCTCCCACATATTCTACGAAGATCTTTATCCGTCAGACCGCATAACAACATACGTTGTTCCCTTTGTCATCGGTATGTTACTTGCCCGAGATTCGATCGTCGGTATCTCGATACCTAGTTTAATCTCGTTACCGGCAACTCTCTTTACTCGTTCTGTAATACATCATCCCGCAACTAACTCATTAGTTACAATGCTTGCAAGGCTTATAGTGATGTGTATTACTGAGTGGGCCCAGAGATACCTCTCCGACAATCGGAGTGACAAATCCTAATCTCGAAATACGCCAACCCAACAAGTACCTTTGGAGACACCTGTAGAGCACCTTTATAATCACCCAGTTACGTTGTGATGTTTGGTAGCACACAAAGTGTTCCTCCGGTAAACGGGAGTTGCATAATCTCATAGTCATAGGAACGTGTATAAGTCATGAAGAAAGCAATAGCAACATACTAAACGATCGAGTGCTAAGCTAACGGAATGGGTCAAGTCAATCACATCATTCTCCTAATGATGTGATCCCGTTAATCAAATGACAACTCATGTCTATGGCTAGGAAACATAACCATCTTTGATCAACGAGCTAGTCAAGTAGAGGCATACTAGTGACACTCTATTTGTCTATGTATTCACACAAGTATTATGTTTCCGGTTAATACAATTCTAGCATGAATAATAAACATTTATCATGATATAAGGAAATAAATAATAACTTTATTATTGCCTCTAGGGCATATTTCCTTCAGTCTCCCACTTGCACTAGAGTCAATAATCTAGATTACATAGTAATGATTCTTACACCCATGGAGTCTTGGTGCTGATCATGTTTTGCTCGTGGAAGAGGCTTAGTCAACGGGTCTGCAACATTCAGATCCGTATGTATCTTGCAAATTTCTATGTCTCCCACGTGGACTAAATCCCGGATGGAATTGAAGCGTCTTTTGATGCGCTTGGTTCTCTTGTGAAATCTGGATTCCTTTGCTAAGGCAATTGCACCAGTATTGTCACAAAAGATTTTCATTGGACCCGATGCACTAGGTATGACACCTAGATATGATATGAACTCCTTCATCCAGACTCCTTCATTTGCTGCTTCCGAAGCAGCTATGTACTCCGCTTCACACGTAGATCCCGCCACGACACTTTGCTCAGAACTGCACCAACTGACAGCTCCACCGTTCAATGTAAACACGTATCCGGTTTGCGACTTAGAATCATCCGGATCAGTGTCAAAGCTTGCATCAACGTAACCATTTACGATGAGCTCTTTGTCACCTCCATAAACGAGAAACATATCCTTAGTCCTTTTCAGGTATTTCAGGATGTTCTTGACCGATGTCCAGTGATCCACTCCTGGATTACTTTGGTACCTCCCTGCTAAACTTATAGCAAGGCACACATTAGGTCTGGTACACAACATTGCATACATTATAGAGCCTATGGCTGAAGCATAGGGAACATCTTTCATCTTCTCTCTATCTTCTGCATTGGTCGGGCATTGAGTCTTACTCAATCTCACACCTTGTAGTACAGGCAAGAACCTTTTGTTTGCTTGATCCATTTTGAACTTCTTCAAAAGTTTGTCAAGGTATGTGCTTTGTGAAAGTCCAATTAAGCGTCTTGATCTATCTCTATAGATCTTGATGCCTAATATATATGCAGCTTCACCGAGGTCTTTCATTGAAAAACTCTTATTCAAGTATCCCTTTATGCTATCCAGAAATTCTATATCATTTCCAATTAGCAATATGTCATCCACATATAATATCAGAAATGCTACTGAGCTCCCACTCCCACTCACTTTCTTGTAAATACAGGCTTCTCCAAAAGTCTGTATAAAACCAAATGCTTTGATCACACTATCAAAGCGTTTATTCCAACTTTGAGAGGCTTGCACCAGTCCATAAATGGATCGCTGGAGCTTGCACACTTTGTTAGCTCCCTTTGGATCGACAAAACCTTCCGGTTGCATCATATACAACTCTTCCTCCAGAAATCCATTCAGGAATGCAGTTTTGACATCCATTTGACAAATTTCATAATCATAAAATGCGGCAATTGCTAACATGATTCGGACAGACTTGAGCATCGCTACGGGTGAGAAGGTCTCATCATAGTCAATCCCTTGAACTTGTCGAAAACCTTTCGCAACAAGTCGAGCTTTATAGACAGTAACATTACCGTCAGCGTCAGTCTTCTTCTTGAAGATCCATTTATTTTCAATGGCTTGCCGATCATCGGGCAAGTCAACCAAAGTCCATACTTTGTTCTCGTACATGGATCCCATCTCGGATTTCATGGCCTCAAGCCATTTTGCGGAATCTGGGCTCACCATCGCTTCTTCATAGTTCGTAGGTTCGTCATGGTCTAGTAACATAACCTCCAGAACAGGATTACCGTACCACTCTGGTGCGGATCTTAATCTGGTTGACCTACGAGGTTCAGTAATAACTTGATCTGAAGTTTCATGATTATTATCATTAACTTCCTCACTAATTGGTGTAGGTGTTGCAGAAACTGGTTTCTGTGATGATCTACTTTCCAATAAGGGAGCAGGTACAGTTACCTCATCAAGTTCTACTTTCCTCCCACTCACTTCTTTCGAGAGAAACTCCTTCTCTAGAAAGGATCCATTCTTAGCAACGAATGTCTTGCCTTCGGATCTGTGATAGGAGGTGTACCCAACAGTCTCCTTTGGGTATCCTATGAAGACACATTTCTCCGATTTAGGTTCGAGCTTATCAGGTTGAAGTTTCTTCACATAAGCATCGCAACCCCAAACTTTAAGAAACGACAACTTTGGTTTCTTGCCAAACCATAGTTCATAAGGCGTCATCTCAACGGATTTCGATGGTGCCCTATTTAGAGTGAATGCAGCCGTCTCTAAAGCATAACCCCAAAACGATAGCGGTAAATCAGTAAGAGACATCATAGATCGCACCATATCTAGTAAAGTACGATTACGACGTTCGGACACACCATTACGTTGTGGTGTTTCGGGTGGCTTGAGTTGCGAAATTATTCCGCATTGTTTCAAATGTAGGCCAAACTCATAACTCAAATATTCTCCTCCACGATCTAATCGTAGAAACTTTATTTTCTTGTTACGATGATTTTCAACTCCGCTCTGAAATTCTTTGAACTTTTTAAATGTTTCAGACTTATGTTTCATTAAGTAGATATACCCATATCTGCTCAAATCATCTGTGAAGGTGAGAAAATAACGATATCTGCCACGAGCCTCAATATTCATCGGACCACATACATCTGTATGTATGATTTCCAACAAATTAGTTGCTCTCTCCATAGTTCCGGAGAACGGTGTTTTAGTCATCTTGCCCATGAGATACGGTTCGCAAGTACCAAGTGATTCATAATCAAGTGATTCCAAAAGTCCATGATTATGGAGTTTCTTCATACGCTTTACACCGATATGACCTAAACGGCAGTGCCACAAATAAGTTGCACTATCATTATCAACTCTGCATCTTTTGGCTTCGACATTATGAATATGTGTGTCACTACTACCGAGATTCATTAAAAATACACCACTCTTCAAGGGTGCATGACCATAAAAGATATTACTGATATAAATAGAACAACCATTATTCTCTGATTTAAAAGAATAACCGTCTCGCATCAAACAAGATCCAGATATAATGTTCATGCTCAACGCTGGCACCAAATAACAATTATTTAGGTCTAATATTAATCCCGAAGGTAGATGTAGAGGTAGCGTGCCGACGGCGATCACATCGACTTTGGAACCGTTTCCCACGCGCATCGTCACCTCGTCCTTGGCTAGTGTTCGCTTAATCCGTAGTCCCTGTTTCGAGTTGCATATATTAGCAACAGAACCAGTATCAAATACCCAGGTGCTACTGCGAGCTCTAGCAAGGTACACATCAATAACATGTATATCACATATACCTTTGTTCACCTTGCCATCCTTCTTATCCGCCAAATACTTGGGGCAGTTCCGCTTCCAGTGACCAGTCTGCTTGCAGTAGAAGCACTCAGTCTCAGGCTTAGGTCCAGATTTGGGTTTCTTCTCCTGAACAACAACTTGCTTGCTGTTCTTCTTGAAGTTCCCCTTCTTCTTCCCTTCGCCCTTTTTCTTGAAACTAGTGGTCTTATTGACGATCAACACTTGATGCTCCTTTTTGATTTCTGCCTCCGCTGCTTTTAGCATTGCGAAGAGCTCGGGAATTGTCTTATTCATCCCTTGCATGTTATAGTTCATCACGAAGCTCTTGTAGCTTGGTGGCAGTGATTGAAGAATTCTGTCAATGACGCTATCATCCGGAAGATTAACTCCCAGTTGAATCAAGTGATTGTTATACCCAGACATTTTGAGTATATGCTCACTGACAGAACTATTCTCTTCCATCTTGCAGCTGTAGAACTTATTGGAGACTTCATATCTCTCAATCCGGGCATTTTCTTGAAATATTAACTTCAACTCCTGGAACATCTCATATGCTCCATGACGTTCAAAACGTCGTTGAAGACCCGGTTCTAAGCCGTAAAGCATGGCACACTGAATGATCGAGTAGTCATCAGCTTTGCTCTGCCAGACGTTCATAACTTCTGGTGTTGCTCTTGCAGCAGGCCTGGCACCCAGCGGTGCTTCCAGGACGTAATTCTTCTGTGCAGCGATGAGGATAATCCTCAAGTTACGGACCCAGTCCGTGTAATTGCTACCATCATCTTTCAACTTTGCTTTCTCAAGGAACGCATTAAAATTCAACGGAACAACAGCACGGGCCATCTATCTACAATTAACATAGACAAGCAAAATACTATCAGGTACTAAGTTCATGATAAATTTAAGTTCTATTAATCATATTACTTAAGAACTCCCACTTAGATAGACATCCCTCTAATCATCTAAGTGATTACGTGATCCAAATCAACTAAACCATAACCTATCATCACGTGAAATGGAGTAGTTTTCAATGGTGAACATCACTATGTTGATCATATCTACTATATGATTCACGCTCGACCTTTCGGTCTCAGTGTTCCGAGGCCATATCCGCATATGCTAGGCTCGTCAAGTTTAACCTGAGTATTCTGCGTGTGCAAAACTGGCTTGCACCCGTTGTAGATGGACGTAGAGCTTATCACACCCGATCATCATGCGGTGTCTGGGCATGACGAACTTTGGCAACGGTGCATACTCAAGGAGAACACTTTTATCTTGAAATTTTAGTGAGAGATCATCTTATAATGCTACCGTCAATCAAAGCAAGATAAGATGCATAAAAGATAAACATCACATGCAATCAATATAAGTGATATGATATGGCCATCATCATCTTGTGCTTGTGATCTCCATCTCCGAAGCACCGTCATGATCACCATCGTCACCGGCGCGACACCTTGATCTCCATCGTAGCATCGTTGTCGTCTCGCCAACTATTGCTTTTATGACCATCGCTACCGCTTAGTGATAAAGTAAAACAATTACATGGTGATTGCATTGCATACAATAAAGCGACAACCATATGGCTCCTGCTAGTTGCCGATAACTTGGTTACAAAACATGATCATCTCATACAATAAAATATAGCATCATGTCTTGACCATATCACATCACAACATGCCCTGCAAAAACAAGTTAGACGTCCTCTACTTTGTTGTTGCAAGTTTTACGTGGCTGCTACGGGCTTAGCAAGAACCGTTCTTACCTACGCATCAAAACCACAACGATAGTTTGTCAAGTTGGTGCTGTTTTAACCTTCGCAAGGACCGGGCGTAGCCACACTCGGTTCAACTAAAGTGAGAGAGACAGACACCCGCCAGTCACCTTTAAGCAACGAGTGCTCGCAACGGTGAAACCAGTCTCGCATAAGCGTACGCGTAATGTCAGTCCGAGCCGCTTCATCTCACAATACCGCTGAACCAAAATATGACATGCTGGTAAGCAGTATGACTTATATCGCCCACAACTCACTTGTGTTCTGCTCGTGCATATAACATCAACGCATAAAACCAAGCTCAGATGCCACTGTTGGGAAACGTAGTAATTTCAAAAAAATTCTACGCACACACAAGATCATGGTGATGCATAGCAACGAGAGGGGAGAGTGTTGTCCACGTACCCTCGTAGACCGAAAGCGGAAGCGTTAACACAATGCGGTTGATGTAGTCGTACGTCTTCACGATCCGACCGATCAAGTACCGAACGCACGGCACCTCCGAGTTCAGCACACGTTCAGCTCGATGACGTCCCTCGAACTCCGATCCAGCCGAGTGTTGAGGGAGAGTTTTGTCAGCACGACGGCGTGGTGACAATGATGATGTTCTACCGACGCAGGGCTTCGCCTAAGCACCGCTATGATATTATCGTGGTGTAATATGGTGGAGAGGGGCACCGCACACGGCTAAGAGATCAATGATCAATTGTGTGTTTAGAGGTGCCCCCTGCCCCCGTATATAAAGGAGCAAGGGGGGTTCGGCCGGCCAAGGGGAGAGGCGCGCCAGGAGGAGTCCTACGCCTACCGGGAGTAGGACTCCCCCCTTTTCCATGTTGGACTAGGAGAGAGAGGGGGAAGAGGTGGAGGGGAGGAAGGAAGGGGGGGCGCCGCCCCCTTCTCCTTGTCCTATTCGGACTGGGGGGGAAGGCGTGCGGCCCTGCCCTGGCCTCCTTTCCTCTCTTCCACCTAGGCCCACTAAGGCCCATTAAGTTACCGGGGGGTTCCGGTAACCTCCCGGTACTCCGGAAAAATCCTGATTTCACCCGGAACACTTCCGATATCCAAACATAGGCTTCCAATATATCAATCTTTATGTCTCGACCATTTCGAGACTCCTTGTCATGTCCGTGATCACATCCGGGACTCCGAACAACCTTCGGTACATCAAAACATATAAACTCATAATATAACTGTCATCGTAACGTTAAGCGTGCGCACCCTACGGGTTCGAGAACTATGTAGACATGACCGAGAGACCTCTCCGGTCAATAACCAATAGCGGAACCTGGATGCTCATATTGGCTCCCACATATTCTACGAAGATCTTTATCGGTCAGACCGCATAACAACATACGTTGTTCCCTTTGTCATCGGTATGTTACTTGCCCGAGATTCGATCGTCGGTATCTCGATACCTAGTTTAATCTCGTTACCGGCAACTCTCTTTACTCGTTCCGTAATACATCATCCCGCAACTAACTCATTAGTTACAATGCTTGCAAGGCTTATAGTGATGTGTATTACTGAGTGGGCCCAGAGATACCTCTCCGACGATCGGAGTGACAAATCCTAATCTCGAAATACGCCAACCCAACAAGTACCTTTGGAGACACCTGCAGAGCTCCTTTATAATCACCCAGTTACGTTGTGACGTTTGGTAGCACACAAAGTGTTCCTCCGGTAAACGGGAGTTGCATAATCTCATAGTCATAGGAACGTGTATAAGTCATGAAGAAAGCAATAGCAACATACTAAACGATCGAGTGCTAAGCTAACGGAATGGGTCAAGTCAATCACATCATTCTCCTAATGATGTGATCACGTTAATCAAATGACAACTCATGTCTATGGCTAGGAAACATAACCATCTTTGATCAACGAGCTAGTCAAGTAGAGGCATACTAGTGACACTCTGTTTGTCTATGTATTCACACAAGTATTATGTTTCCGGTTAATACAATTCTAGCATGAATAATAAACATTTATCATGATATAAGGAAATAAATAATAACTTTATTATTGCCTCTAGGGCATATTTCCTTCAGTCTCCCACTTGCACTAGAGTCAATAATCTAGATTACACAGTAATGACTCTTACACCCATGGAGTCTTGGTGCTGATCATGTTTTGCTCATGGAAGAGGCTTAGTCAACGGGTCTGCAACATTCAGATCCGTATGTATCTTGCAAATTTCTATGTCTCCCACCTGGACTAAATCCCGGATGGAATTGAAGCGTCTTTTGATGTGCTTGGTTCTCTTGCGAAATCTAGATTCCTTTGCTAAGGCAATTGCACCAGTATTGTCACAAAAGATTTTCATTGGACCCGATGCACTAGGTATGACACCTAGATCGGATATGAACTCCTTCATCCAGACTCCTTAATTTGCTGCTTCCGAAGCAGCTATGTACTCCGCTTCACACGTAGATCCCGCCACGACACTTTGCTTAGAACTGCACCAACTGATAGCTCCACCGTTCAATGTAAACACGTATCCGGTTTGCGATTTAGAATCGTCCGGATCAGTGTCAAAGCTTGCATCAGGGTAACCATTTACGATGAGCTCTTTGTCACCTCCATAAACGAGAAACATATCCTTAGTCCTTTTCAGGTATTTCAGGATGTTCTTGACCTTTGTCCAGTGATCCACTCCTGGATTACTTTGGTACCTCCCTGCTAAACTTATAGCAAGGCACACATCAGGTCTAGTACACAGCATTGCATACATGATAGAGCCTATGGCTGAAGCATAGGGAACATCTTTCATCTTCTCTCTATCTTCTGCATTGGTCGGGCATTGAGTCTTACTCAATCTCACACCTTGTAGTACAGGCAAGAACCCTTTCTTTGCTTGATCCATTTTGAACTTCTTCAAAACTTTGTCAAGGTATGTGCTTTGTGAAAGTCGTATCATAACACATAGTAGGTGACTAATGACTTGCAAGATAGGATCAAGAACTCACATATATTCATGAAAACATAATAGGTTCAGATCTGAAATCATGGCACTCGGGCCCTAGTGACAAGCATTAAGCATAACAAAGTCATAGCAACATCAATCTTAGAACATAGTGGATACTAGGGATCAAACCCTAACAAAACTAACTCGATTACATGATAAATCTCATCCAACCCATCACCGTCCAGCAAGCCTACGATGGAATTACTCACGCACGGCGGTGAGCATCATGAAATTGGTGATGGAGGATGGTTGATGATGACGACGGCGACGGATTCCCCTCTTTGGAGCCCCGAACGGACTCTAGATCAGCCCTCCCGAGAGAGTTTAGGGCTTGGCGGTGGCTCCGTATCGTAAAACGCGATGAATCATTCTCTCTGATTTTTTTCTCCCCGAATGTGAATATATAGAGTTGGAGTTGAGGTCGGTGAAGCATCAGGGGGCCCACAAGGCAGGGGCACGCCCCCCACCCTCGTGGACAGGGTGTGGGCCCCCTGGTCTTGATTCTTCCGCTAGTATTTTTTATAAATTCCAAAAATATTCTCCGTGAAGTTTCAGGTCATCCCGAGAACTTTTATTTCTGCACAAAAATAACAACATGGCAATTCTGCTGAAAACAACGTCAGTCCGGGTTAGTTCCATTCAAATCATACAAGTTAGAGTCCAAAACAAGGGCAAAAGTGTTTGGAAAAGTAGATACGATGGAGACGTATTGCCGGAGTAAATAACCACGGGTTGCCTAGCCGGCTCCCCCTGGCTCTTCAAAAATTGTTAGGCAGAACAAGCCCTCAAGCGTCCAAGACACATGACCGCCTTCCTATGGCCGGCTGGCCCACCGGCCGGCTTCCGGAAGGCGGCAAGGCTATGTTGGCCCTCGCGAAAAGGGCCGACTCCCAGTAGCCGGCTATGAGAAGGCCGGCTCCTGGCAGGCGGCCAAGCGGCCCCCCTCAAAGTCCGCACCCGCATAATGGCGATGAGACAGGGCGTGGCTACAGTAGAGCCTGCCACCCCCGAATCCCAGAGCACGCATGGCCACAGTGCGCCGTCCGGCGCATCACTGTTGCCATGTTGACCATGACGCCACCCACGACAGGCTGTCAGTACGGCCCGTAGGTGGCGGGCCCTGCCAGCCAGAGAGACACCCGAAGGCGGCCAAGCCGCCCCCAGTTGGCTTGGGACGTAGTCGGCCCTCGTTAGCCGGCTACCTCCCTCCCTCGAAGTATGTGCACCATTAAGGAGACAAGACGAGGTAAGGCTACAGTGAGAGCCCACTAGGCGGCGGCACTATAGCCATGCTTACCCCGGCAAAGCCCTCGTCATCAGGGGCGAAGCTAGAGTGACCAGCCGCCGACAAGACCCCCAGGCGGTGGGGCCGGCATGTCGGCCAAGAGGTCGGCAGCCGGCGGGATCCACAAGTCGGCGGGCCCCAGCGGCCGGCAGAGAAGCCTGCGGATACAGACACTGACGGCCTGGACCCGCATCCAGCCGGATGACATTGTACCCCTGGGGGGTAGGCCTATACAAACCCCCCAGGGCACCCATGCAAAGGGTGGATCTCTTAGAGTTTTAGACACCACATAGAGAGAAGAGGAGAGCTAGCCTTGCCCTTCTTCTTCCTCTAGCCAAACAACTCAAGGAGCCACTTGTAGCCACTTGTGTTGATCTAGTGATCATGCGGAGACCCCGCAGAGCAAGACTAGGGGTGTTATCTCCACGGAGAGCCCCGAACCTGGGTAAGATTCGCCGGCGTGCATGTCTTCGCCTTATCCCGTTTCCAGGCACCGGCGATGTCTTACTGGCTCCCACAATGATAAGCCACCCATTGGCATATGTCGCACCTACCACCCGACATTTGGCGCCCACCGTGGGGCCAGGTGCACCATTGTCCGGAGACCTGTTCTGGACGGGAACCCTTTTCCTTCCCAGCGAGCGTAGCCAGCCCGGCTCGCCCGATGGCGCTTGCCCCGACGCGCTGCAAGGCGTCGACAACGCCTGCGCGGCGAGCTGCCTCGCCGATCTTCTTGGAGAGGCTCGCATCTCCGACGATCCTGCGTCCGACGCGGGCACAAACTGCCCCGAGAGCCGCCTCGTCAGCCTCCTCGACCAGCTTCACGTCTCCAGCGAGCCTGCTGTGGATTTGGAGTCGGTCGGCTCCACCGACCCAATGCTTGTCGACTTCGACACGGCATCGCTTGACGCCTTCCCCACCAACATGGTGATCATCGACGACCCTCTTCCTCGAGCCGACAGTGGCGGCAGCACTGTCACTGAGGTGCTGGTCATCAGCCACCGCGCCGCCTCAAGCGAGAACGCCCACGACGCCCTACAAGCGGCGCTACACGACCTGTCCGGCCCCATCCCGGCCGACGCCGACGCCGAGACACTGGAGGCACGCCGTCTCGCCCTCATCGTGGAGGGCCAGAAGATAGCATCCATGAGATGCCTCACTAAGGCTCACCAGCGCGAAGTCGACCACGCCGCCTTTGGTACGCCGCCTCCTGGCGGGCCGAGCCGAGCCGGCATCGTCAAGAAGCGCGGCGCGGCCATCGCCAGCATGCTGGGAGCAGACTGCCCAGTGTACGCCATGCCTCTCGAGAACCTGCGTGCCGCTCAGGCGGCCGTAGACGAGCTTAACGGGCTGGAGGCCGACGAACTCCCCTACATGACTAGACGCATCCGGCAGCTGATCGACGCGGCCGCAGAGCGGCATGAAGCCAGCGCCCGCATTGAAAGTCCTCGCCCACGCCGAGGACACGGCGCGACATCCCGGACGCCGACTGCAGGCGGCGCCTGCGCGAGAAAAGACAAGGAGCCGGCTGCTAGCCGCAGTCGGACTCGGCTCACCATCGAGCGCGACGCAGAAGGCCGCCCCCAAGCTGTGGAACGACGAGGCAATCCGCCTCCTCCCCTGCCTCGTGGGGAGAGATATCCCACCCCGCCGCCTGTTATGCATCCGACTCTCGGCGGCCGACTAGGCCACCGTGAAGGAGTCGGCGAGAATGACGCCCGCCACCGGATCGACCGCCTAGCGCGATCCCTGGCGCTAGAAGAAGAAGATGATGTCGGACTGCCTTGCTTTGGCACCCGCATCCGCGACGATCCCTTCCCCAAAGGGTTCTCACTCCCAAGAGACACGCCAAAATACAACGGCTCTGTGAAGCCGGAAGATTGGTTGATCGATTACTCCACCCCAGTCCGCATAGCAAACGGCAACAGGCGCGTTGCCGTTAAGTACGCCCCGCTCATGCTTCAAGGCACGCACGCACCTGGTTGAACAACCTCAAGCCCGACAGCGTCAACAACTGGCTAGACTTCACGGAAGTCTTCATCCGCAATTTCACTAGCACATACAAGCGGCCTCCCAAGCCCCGCCAGCTCTCCTTGTGCGTCCAAGGGCACAATGAATCAACTCGCAACTACCTCACGCGTTGGGCCGAGCTCCGCAACTCCTGCGAAGGGGTGCACGAGGTTCAAGCCATAGAGTACTTCACCGCCGGGTGCCGAGAGGGCACCCTCCTCAAGCACCGGCTCCTCTGCGACGAGCCGACTACCCTCGACAAGGTAATGATCATAGCAGACAAGTACGCCACGGCCGATTCTTCAATGAAGACCGAGCTTCGAGTGGATGCCTCTGGAAAGGTGCTCGCTCCGGCTCCCAAGACGCCGGCTGGTGACTCCAATCGACGCCCATACCAAAACGACAACAAGCGCAAGGCCCCTATGCCGCCTTCCACCAGTCGGCAAGTAGCCGCAGTCGAAGACGAACAACCTGAAGGGCGGCCCATGCCCAAGAAGCAGAAGGGCGACTGGCCGGCTTGGCAGCCGGCTTTCTCCTAAGAGCAAACCCTTGATGCCCCCTGCAAGTTCCACAGCGGCGCGAAGTCGTCCAACCACACGACTCGGAAGTGTCATTGGCTCACGCGAATCTCCCAAGGCAAAGGGCTGGTGCCGCCTCCACCTGCTGGCCAGCCACCTCCAGCCCCTCAGCAGCTGGCTGCTCGACCAGCAGTCGGAGCCATTCAAGGCGAGTTCCCGGACGAGCATGCCGCCTACATCGTCTTTACAAGCCAAACTGAAGACAGACGCAGTCGACGCCGACAACACCAAGAAGTCAACGCGGTCGCCTCTAACAACCCAGAGTTTATGCATTGGTCTGAGAAGCCTATCAGCTGGAGCCGAGCCGATCACCCAGAGGTGATGCCGTCTCCCGGCTCTTATGCATTGGTGTTGGACGCCACCCTCGCGACAGAGAGGCGAGCTGCCTGTTTCTCCCGTGTACTGATTGACGGTGGGAGCAGCATCAACATACTGTACCGTGACACCATGGAGAAGCTGAACATCAAGACAAAGCAACTCATGCCAAGCCGGACTGTGTTCCAAGGCATCGTACCCGACCTGTCCTGCTCACCAATCGGAAAGATCAAGATAGATGTTCTCTTCGGAGACAAGGATCACTTCCGCCGAGAAGCAGTCTGGTTTGAAGTGGTGGATCTAGAGAGCCCTTACCACGCGTTGCTTGGCCGACCTGCCCTGGCCAAGTTCATGGCTGTGCCCCACTACGCCTACCTCAAGATGAAGATGCCAAGTTCAAAGGGGATCATCACCATAGCCGGAGACTACAAGAAATCCTCTGAGTGTGCTACAGCCAGCAGCCGGCTGGCCGAGTCCCTCGTGATGGCCGAAGAAAAAAAGATGCTGGACCAAGTCGTGGCCATGGCCGGCAAGCAGCCGGCCCTGTCCCCTGACCCCAAGGAATATGATGCTCAAGGCTCCTTCCAGCCGGCCAAGGAAACAAAGAAGGTACCTCTGGACCCAGAGAACCCGGAGAGGTTTGCTGTCATTGGAGCAAACCTGGACAGCAAATAGGAAGGCGAGCTCGTCGATTTCCTCCGTGAGAACCGGGACATCTTTGCATGGTCCCCAAAGGACATGCCGGGTGTTCCGAAGGATTTCGCCGAGCACAAGCTACACGTCCGAGCAGACGCAAAACCAGTCAAACAACCTCTCCGCCGACTATCGGAGGAAAAGAGAAGGATTGTAGGAGAAGAGATAGCCTGGCATCTGGCAGCCGGCTTCATTATGGGGGTGTTTTTTCCAGAATGGCTTGCCAACCCGGTCCTTGTATTGAAGAAAAACAATAAATGGCGCATGTGTATAGATTATACCAGCCTCAACAAAGCCTGCCCCAAATTTCCGTTTGCCTTACCTCAACTCGATCAAGTGATAGACTCCACAGCCGGATGCGAGCTGTTGAGTTTCTTGGATGCTTACTCAGGCTACCATCAGATCAAGTTGGTTCCAGCCGACTGCCTGAAGACCGCCTTCATCACAGCATACAGAGCTTTCTGCTACCTGACTATGGCATTCGGCTTGAGAAATGCCGATGCCAATTTTCAGCGTTGCATGCAGAAATGCCTCCTCAAGCAACTCGGCAGAAATGCCCACGTCTACGTAGACGATATTGTGGTGAAGACGGAGAATCGCGGCACCCTGCTGGAAGACCTCAGAGAAACATTTGACAACTTGCGCCGGTTTCAGATCAAGCTTAACCCTGAGAAATGCGTGTTCGGAGTACCAGCCGGCCAGCTTCTAGGCTTCTTGCTCTCCGAACGCGGCATCGAGTGCAACCCAGTGAAGATCAAGGCCATAGAGAGAATGGAGATTCCTACCAAGCTGCGAGACGTCCAAAAGTTTACCGGGTGCCTGGCCTCCCTGAACCACTTCATCAGCCGGCTAGGAGAGAAGGCTCTCCCCCTGTACCGACTCATGAAAAAGTCCACCCACTTCGAGTGGAACGACCAAGCAGACCAAGCTTTTCACGAGTTGAAGAAGATGCTGACCACGCCACCTGTCTTGGCGGCGCCAACTGAGAAAGAGCCCATGCTCCTTTACATTGCCGCGACTAGCCGAGTGGTCAGCACAGTTATTGTGGTCCAACGCCCAGAAGAAGGCCGGGCTCAGTTAGTCCAGAGGTCGGTGTATTATTTGAGCGAAGTACTGTCCACCTCAAAGCAAAACTACCCGCACTACCAGAAGATGTGCTATGGAGTATACTTCGCCGCCAAGAAGCTGAAGCCCTAGTTTCAAGAGCATCCCATCACGGTCGTACGTACTGCCCCGCTTGCCAAGATCATAGGCAACCGGGATGCATCCGGCCGGGTGGCCAAGTGGGCCATTGCGCTGGCTCCTTACACGATCTTCTACCAGCCTCGCACCGCCATCGAGTCCCAAGCATTGGCCGACTTCCTGGTCGACTGGACCGAGACCCAGTACCTACCGCGGGCTCCCGACTCCACTCATTGGCGGATGCACTTCGATGGATCCAAGATGCGCACCGGCCTGGGAGCCGGCATCGTCCTCACCTCTCCCAAGGGCGACAAACTCAGATACACATTGAAAATTCATTTTGCCGCCTCCAACAACGTGGCCGAGTACGAGGCGCTCATACATGGGCTCCGGCTAGCCAAAGAGCTCGGCATCCGCCGGATCCTGTGTTATGGCGACTCGGATTTGGTAGTCCAACAATCATCTGGCGACTGGGACACCAAGGACGCAAACATGGCGAGCTACCGATTTCTCGTTCAGCAAATCAGCAGATACTTTGAAGGATGCGAGTTCCTCCACATGCCACGGGCCGACAACGAGCAAGCAGATGCCCTGGCATGAATCAGCTCCACCCGACAAGCTATACCAACCGACGTCTCTCTCCAACGCCTCCTCAAACCGTCTGTCAAGCCGTCTCCAGAATCAGACTCCATCTTCGTACCGCCTGACCCTGATGCAGTCGGATCCGACTTGGGGAACCCAGCAGGCGGCTCGGGGACTTCGACAGGCAGCCCGGGGACTGCCGTAGTCGCACCCGGCTCGGGGACTTCAGAACCCGGCCCGGGGACCGCAGCAGTCGGCCCGGGGACTGCAACGACACAACAGGCGGTGGCCAACTCCAACTCTTCACCACTCAACCCACCCACCCTGGTCGCAGTAGCCGTATTGGCAATAGAAGAAGTCACAGCTCCATCATGGGCCCAACCCATCCTCAATTTCCTGGTAAACAGAGAGCTGCCGACTGACGAGATCTCGGCAAGACAAGTTCAGCGCCGAGCCGGAGCATACACAATAGTAAACAGAGAACTCGTTAGGCGCAGCGTCACTGGAGTCTTCCAGCGCTACGTCGAGCCAGAGAAGGGCATAAGAATCCTCAAGGACATCCACCAAGGCGAATGCGGCCACCACGCGGCCTCAAGATCACTTGTCGCCAAAGCTTTCCGCCATGGGTTCTTCTAGCCGACTTCTTTGGAAGATGCCAAGGAATTAGTCAAATACTGCAAAGGGTGCCAAGTCTTCAGCTCCAAGCAACACCTGCCGGCTTCTGCACTCAAGACCATCCCCCTCACCTGGCCCTTTGCCGTCTGGGGACTGGACATGGTGGGCCCATTCAAGACGGCGCGCGGCGGCATGACACATCTGCTTGTCGACATGGACAAATTCACCAAGTGGATTGAAGCGAAGCCAATCAAGAAGCTGAACGGGCCGACTGCCGTGACATTCATCGCAGATATCACCACCCGGTATGGCGTACCACACAGCATCATCACCGACAATGGCACAAATTTTGCCAAAGGAGCACTGGCACGTTTCTTTGCGACACAGGGCATCCGACTGGACTTAGCGTCCGTTGCCCACCCGCAGTCAAACGACCAAGTCGAGCGAGCAAACGGCCTCATCCTCTCCGTCATCAAGCCCCAACTGGTCGTACCACTGGAGCGTTCGGCCGGCTGCTGGCTCGACGAGCTGCCGGCCGTCATCTGGAGTCTGCGTACTACCCCGAAGAAGTCAACCGGCTTCACCCCTTTCTTCCTTGTATATGGTGCCGAGGCTGTCATCCCAACTAACATTGAGTTCGACTCACCTCGGGTCACCATGTACACGGAGGCGGAGGCCAAGGAAGCGCGAGAAGACAACGTTGACCTGCTGGAAGAGGGCCGGCTGTTAGCACTCAGCCGATCCACCATCTACCAGCAGGGTTTGCGCCGTTACCAGAACCGAAAGGTCAAGCCAAGATCCTTCCAAGAAGGCGATCTTGTGCTCCAGCTGATCCAGCGAACAGCCGGCCAACACAAGCTCTCGGCCCCTTGGGAAGGCCCCTTCGTCATCAGCAAGGCCCTAGGCAACGAATCCTACTACCTGATCGACGCATAGAAGCCGAAGGCACGCAAGAGAGATGATTCCGGCAAGGAGTCGGAACGACCATGGAACGCCAATCTCCTCCGAAGATTTTACAGTTAAATGCAGTATGTACCACACTACCTTTTGTATTAAGTACAAGACAACGGGCCCCCCGACAAGCACTCGGGGACTACCCTCTTTTATCTATGTATGACGAGTGTCATACCTATGAATGTATTACTACATTTGTTTTCCTGTCCAGCACCGGGTTCGATCAGTCGGCCCGGGGACTTGCCGCCTTGAGTTATATTAAAGTTCTACCTGCAGTCACACAAGTAGTGTGCCGACACCCAAGCCCTCTCTTGTTGAAAGTCGCAGCTCGAAGAATAGACTGTCCGACTGGCAAGAGTCAAAGGCAGGAAAGGATGCCCACACGAAAAACGGTTAAGGACTAACGAACTTATATAACACAAGCCGGCCTCCCACCCCGCCAACTGGCTATCAGAACAGCCGGCTGGCCGGCTTCCCATTCACCTTGCTACAATCTAAGAAAGCTAGAGTACTTGCCCTCCCAAACGTCCAAGCCCTTCCCCAGCCACAGACTGCAGAGCAGCTGTCCGGCTGGGAAGGCGGCGACCAAGGGAGGGCGGCATAGGAAACAGACAAAAGGATGAAAAGCAAATACAATCGGAAGCCAAGCACATGCATGATTATATTTACACAAAAGGCCTTCGAAAGGCCGGCATTCAACATAGTTTGAATACACCCCAAGTGGGTGGAACTGCGCAAACTTAACAAATATTGTTCAAAGAGTAATAAACAGGAAAGCAAAGGTGGCGGATCAGGCCAAAGGTGCAACAGGCGAGCCAGGCAGGTCAATGGAGACGGCAGTGCTGGCTGGAGGAGTGGCCGGCTGGCGAGTCTCGGCTTGATCATCACCGGCTGCAGGCGGCTTGCTCGCACGCGCCTCGTTGCTGGAGGCACGATCAAGCTGAGGCTGGTCGGTTGCTCCACCGTCTGGCACGGCGTCTTCACCATCCTCTCCCTCCTCCTCTTCGCCTTCATCACTGGAGTCGATCTCCTCCGCCGAGTCTTCACCATCCGCTGGGTTCAGCCCAAACCACTCCTCCGGCTGAGCAACGCCGTCATCATTCACCTCAGGGGCAAAGGCACTGGTGTCGGTGATGCGACCGACCCGAATGGATCAAGTCTCTGTGCTTAAGTGTCATCCCTGGATCGGTATGCTGACACACACAGTACTCAAGGATTTATAACAGAGGTAAATCACATGTATAAAGTAATGTAAATGCTATTACCTCAATCCAAATAGCTGAAGTAACAAGGTTGTGGATTCCCATCAACACCAACGGCAAAGTTGAGTGTAGAAATCGTAACCCTAACGTATCAGTTACTCGTCGTAAGAATCCTGCAACATGAAACGTTGCAGCCCGAAAACGGGTCAGCACATGGAATATGCTGGCAATGTAACACATCGAGAATATTGAACATAATAATGCTATATTACATGCATATATGGCTGGTGGAAAAGCTCTATGGTTATAATGTTTTTGCGAAAAGCCAATTTTCCCTACTTCAAAGGAATAAATTTTATATAACTATCATGGTGGTTGTTGAACATTGAGAAGGTACCACCAACTCAATCCCAATTAAGTATCATCATTAACCCAACAAAATTTATTAAAGTAACATGGTGATGAGATTCATATGATAATCCAAGTACTAGATACTCAAGATGTCCATAACCGGGGACACGGCTAACCATGATTAGTTTGTACACTCTGCAGAGGTTTGTGCAATTTTCCCCACAAGACTCGATCGCCTCCGCTTGATTCTCGCACTTCATGATGTTTGAGAAATGGATGACCGAGACACAGTCTTTCAGAAGCGTAAACTCTCTACTCTGGGTAGACAGTACCACCTACAACCCCTACATCTGCTAGTCTACCTCTTCAAGAGCTCACACAACTTAATCAACTATGCTTGAGCCCATAATAGCTTGTGGCTGCACACGGAAGTTTCTGGCATGAATAATCTCATGATCCCTTTGAGCTTGGGTGGCGGTCCATAGGATGATCACACGGGTACTCCGGGATATCCAAAAATACAGGCACACTGGGTTCTCCAGGTGCCTCAATCCACCCAGATGTGAGTTTTAGTTGCCACCTTAAGTAAACCATTAATTTAAAAATCTCACATCTGTCGAGAATATCTCTCAAACCCAATCGACGTCTACAAGCATAGCATAGCGATATAGGCAACGTAGAAGTAACTCCCAAGGGTTTGATAATAAAACAGGTAATAGGTACTACCTCAACTACTTCCCAATACCCACAGTTTAATTAGATCCTAATCATGCAATGTTTGAGGATTGATCTAATGCAATAAAACTGGGTATGAAGAAGTATGATCAAAGTGTTACTTGCCTGCAATGTTGATGAAGATGATTCACACTCAAACTCTTGATAGATCTACTCATCACACTCCGTCAATCTATCGTAAGCAAGCAATAGTAACCACACATAAGCAATCACTCAAAAGATCAGAAAGAACGAAGAAGACAGTTCGGAAAACATCAAAACAAAGCAAATAACTCTTGCAACATAAAACGATTTCTAACAGTACCAAAATTATATGAATTCGGCCTTATCAGAAAGTTTAGGTCCAGAGCTTCGATTTGCAAAAAGAATCAACTAAATCGGAGTTACGAAACTCAAGTTATGATCAAACAAAGTTCAAATACAAATCTGTTTGAATATCAGATTTTAAATGTTCAAAAACATGTTTAAGTTATTTTACTGGATAGAGGAGATCATAACTAAGAAGTGGGCATTGGTTTCGTTGGATTTGGATACACGAGTAAAAAGTGGTGAACGTTTAAAGATTAGGGACTAATCGGTGAAAAAACTAATTACAAACGGGTCCCTGGCCGAAAATAACCGAAAAAGAAAAAGACTAAAAAGTGAACGTTCGTTTCCTATCCCTATCCAGCGAACATTCCCTTAATAAAAACTAAACGAAGAAGAAGAAAAAAAACAGGAGGGTCTGGATCGTTGGATCTAGATCCAACGGCAAGGGGAGGCGGCGGTTACCGCGGCGGCGGGTCGTCGGCGGCGAGGAAGAACGGCGGCGGCGGCATCGGATGCGAACGGCGAGGGGACTCCGGTGGTCGGCGGCGGCGGCTTGAGGAGGGGAACGGGGCCGGGATCCGGTATTTATGGAGGGGCAGAGAGGGCAGCGTGGCTTGTGGGAGGGGGCGGCAAAGGCGGCGGCGGCGGTGTCCGATCTGGACACGGCGGCGGGGCGGCGCTGCTCGGGACTCCTGTCCCGAGCTCGGTGGCGGGGCGCTGGCCGGCTGGGCCGCGGCCTGGCGAACTGGGCCGGCCCGGTCCGGTCGGTCCTAAAGTTTTGTTTTTTTTCAAACATTTTTTCAGACAACGAGAAAAAAAAATTATATAGGCATATAATATATCAAAATTTTCAGAAAAAGATTTTCTACGACATGAACATTTTTGTAAGATCAAGTAAAATACACACAAATTTAAATAAAGCAAAGAGTGCTACTGTTCTAATAAAATCCAGTAAAACCATTTTAAAAATACCAAAATGATTTCAAATTTATTTCTCTCCAATTTTTCTGATGTAGGGAATCATGTTACCCTATTTTCCGTATATTTTATTTTTGGAGAAAAATAATTTGAATAAAACCCAAATAACTCCAAATTGAAAATAAATTCAATGGGACTTTGAATTTAATCCTTTGAAACTCCCAACTCATATTTCATATGTTTTGAAGAAGTCATTTTATCTTCTCTCGTGAAAATCATTGAGTTGCATAAAGTTTCAGAATTGGAAAAATTTTCAAATGAAATTCAAATATTTTCAACACCCCTTGTCATTTAAATAAATGGAAGAAGTCATGTCATCTTCTCTCCAGGGTTTTGTGCTGAAAAGAATTTGAATTCATGGAGATCATAAAAGCAAAATGAAAGTTTGGGATAGTCCTTTTATTCCCTCTCATTTAACTTTCAAAAGATTTCGAATTCACTCACTTTCAGTCAATCAATCAAACAATCAATCCAAACTATCTGTTTATTATAACATTCCAAAATTTAGAATTTTGGGATGTTACAAACCTACCACCCTTAAAATGAATCTCGTCCTCGAGATTCAGAGAGGCTAGCAAGAAATAAGTTAGGTTTGGGGTCTTCTCAAAATCCATCGATCATCTCAGGGGTCTGGGGTGCTACCACCCTTAGAAATATTGTCACGGTTCCACCAAAACTCATATACTCCATCCTTATTGTTGACAGTGTCTGTCTTCTCAGATCGTAAGGATAATGGGCTCTTCCGGTAGTGGCATAACCTTTTTCCTCAATTCTTCTGTATCCTTTCATCTTGGTATGGTTCTTCCATGACTGGGTCTTCTTAGCTGACGGGTCTGGCACCAAAACTAAACAACTATCGATATCTCATGGTGGTCAACAATTTATGGTTTCTCCTGCAGGAAATGGGTCTGGTTGATCCTCACCGTATAACCTACGGTCGGCATCAAATGCCGTGTACAAGGGAAACATTCTTATACCATTCTAAGGTTCAAGCAAGGTTTAATACCGTTGTCTCTCTACTATAGGTAGGTCACTCAGATTTACCATCCCATATAGCAAAGCGAACAATAAGAGTAAGTTGGTATGGTGATCAATCCATCCCGCACCCAAATCATTACCTTGTATATGGTTTAGCGAATCTCGCATTCTAACACTCGGTCATCCTCGCAAGCATTGCAGAATTTCTCTTGTCGATGAACCAAGTTCGGGTAAATCCATGGATTCTGCAAGCCAAACAAACATCTATCGTTCCTTCCCAACCCTCAGGTTTTGCGTAACTCCTATAAGATCGTTTGTCGATAAAATCGTAACTTCTTCCAGGGTTTTTCCTTCAGCAAGAATGTGCTCGCTTCATGGCAGGTCCTGGGGCCTGTGGGTTATGGCCCATCTCATTACTTGTAGTTCCATGAACTTATCATTGGGGAAACTGATCCTTAATCCAACATCCAACTTCCTAGTATTCTTAAATCCATCAATCCATCCAATTGTACTGTCTTCCTTCTATTTGCACCAACTAGGACATGTTTACTCACATTCATCATGGAATCTCCATTGATCCATTATTTCCAACATCATACCTCCTTTATATCCAATAGTAATTTATCTCTTCATCCTCGTGGGATATCCCACATACCGAGATAAAAACTTATACTTATGAAGTCCATACTCCACTTCGTGGAACATCATTATCCTTTGCAGGGTCAAGCGTCCTTACAGGGGAATATTGGCCATCTCTGCATGGCACTTCTTCAACTGGGAAACATGAAACACATCATGAACTCCTAACAGTCCTTCGGGTGACTCCAACTTGTTGGCCACTTCTCCCATACGCTCCAAAACTTGGTATGGTCCTACAAATCTCGGGGCTAACTTTACCTTAACTCCAAATCGTTTAATTCCTCGCAGAGGGGACACACGAAGACATGCTCTGTCTCCAATTTCATAGACTACCTCCTTGCGTTTTTGAGTCTGCATAACTCTTCTGCCTGGACTGAGCTACCTTCAGTCTATCTTGAATCAACTTAACATTCTCTTCTGACTCCTTGATCACATTTGGTCCAAACAACTGACGGTCTCCAACTTCATCCCGCATCAATGGTGTCTAGCTCCTTCTCCCATACAAAGCTTCAAAAGGGGCCATCTTCAAACTGGCTTGGTAACTGTTATTGTATGGGAACTCCGCGTAAGGTAGATTATCATCCCTACTAGATCCATAATCTAGCGCACACGCTCTCAACATGTCCTCCAGAATCTGATTGACTCTCTCGGTCTATCCATCTATCTGCGGATGAAAGGTTGTACTGAACTCTAGCCTAGTACCCAAAGTCTGGTGCAGCTGATTCCAAAACTTTGAGGTAAACCGTGTTCCTCTATCTAATACGATGGTCCTTGGAACTCCATGCAGACATACGATCCTGGTCAAATATATCTTGGCCAACTTCGCACTTGTATAGGTGGTTTTCACTGGGATAAAGTGAGCCACTTTGGTCAAGCGAATCAACTAATACCCAGATAGAATCATATCCCGATCGGGTTTTGGGAAATCCGGTAATAAAATCCATGCCAAGCTTATCCTACTTCCATTCGGGTATCGGCATAGGCTGTAGTAATCCGGCTGGCTTCTGATGCTCTGCCTTTACTCTCTGGCATACATCACCTACGACTACATGCTACGCAATATCCTTATTCATACAAGTCTACCAGAAACGCTCCTTCAAATCCAAATACATCTTGGTGTTTCCAGGGCGAATCGAGTATGGTGAGTCATGAGCCTCCTGAAGTATTTACTTCCTGCTTTGCATTATTTGGCACATATACACAGTCCTCGAACCATAAGGTGTCGTGCTCATCCTTACGAAAATCTTTGGCCTTTCCTTTGCTCGTCCTCTCTTTTACCTCAACAATCTCTTTGTCATTCTTCTGAGCTTCACGGATCTTTCCCAACAATGTAGACTGAACTTCCATTGCTGCAACAAAACCTTTGGGAACAATCTCCAACCGAAGTTCCCTAAGATCCTCTGCTTAACTCCTTTGGTAATCCTCCGCTTATGAGGGTATTCGTCCTTGTTTTCTTTATGGTTGTGTCCTATTTCTCCACAAAGCTTGTATGCACAAGGTTTCTTCATATCCTTTCCATAAGGCCTCAACTTTTGGGACACAAGCCAAGACTTTAACAAAGTCCACTTAAATTCCTTCCAAGTGGTTACCCCTTGCCATCCATTGATGGTTTGGTACATCCTCTACCAGGTAGTGGCACCTCTTTCAAAGCACCCAAGAGCATGCTGGGTCATATCCTTCCCGACTATAGGGTTATTCCCCATGTGATCCACAATGTTCTGAATCCATCAGTCCGTCTCCAATTGAGTCATTGGTCCAGAAAATATAAGCTCATATCCATTCATCCTCTATTGGGTCCATGGGTTTGGGGTGGGACAAGAGAGATAGAGAGGGATACACACAATGCAAACAATGGTTTTAAAAAGACAGATTTTATTTTGTGGCTGTCGGAAAAAAAACATCAAACAAATGACAGCTCACAAACGTCGCATCTAACGCATGTATATAACAGGGGTTTGGTCTTCTAAAGGTCAATAAATCTCAACATCATCAAACTCTTCAAGTCTTGGTCATGTCTCCGATGGCTTCTTCCAATCATGCTTGTCCTTCTCAAGTTCTTTTGCCAGATCATCTCTGTTGACTCAAAGTCTCTCGTGACATCCTTGAATATTCTGGAGTTGCATTCCAAACTTCTGGGTTTCATCAACCTCGACATGGACCATGATCTTATTTTTCTTCAGTTCATGACGAATCTTTGATGTCTCGAGGTTTTGCTCCTCCATCATGGCTACTTTCAGCTTCTAGGTCCTGAGTTCTACATGAAATGCTTCCTTTCAAATACGGCTTCTTGTAGCTCCATCTTAACTTCTTGAAGTAATACTCCAGATCCTGGTGATACACCGGTCTAAAGTTAAAACTTCATCTTTTGCTGATAGGTGCTCCATCAGCTTTCTACCATCCATTCCTTCCATGCATCTGCATGCTTAACTCCGCACGGTGACAATAGCATAAACGGGTAATAGCACCATGGTTAGCCGTGTCTATGCCCATGTTACTGTCATGAGCTTTCATTCCATAACTGATATCTCCTGTCTTTGGGTTTTCTTAACAAAACTTTGAGTTCTAATGCTCCATGTTTCGGTCTTTCTCCGATACACCTTGGTCTCGGGTATTGACGGCTTCCATAGTCTGCCAAGTTCCAAAGGGTAGCCTTCCTATACCAATCTGGAAATTCTTCAGAGCCTTCAAATTCTCCTAGTCTTCGGAGTCTTCAACCGTTGTAGTTTCCGTTATAACAATTGCTCGGTAAAACACTCTTCATTCTGAGGTGGTCTTGGTTGTCCGATTTCTTATCCTTCTTGAAGTGGTCTCATCCGTCGAATCTTCGAGCTCAAAAGGGGAAAGGGGTATGGTCTCACTAAAAGGCAATATTTGAATAAGACTCAGAAAAGGAGAGAGGTAAAAGATCCTTTTGAAAAAGAAAGTTTTAGAGAAAATCCTTTCTATGGGCTTGCCAGTTTCTGGGGTCACGTCCTACAGTCAACATGTGCTCTGATACCATCTTGATGCGACCCGACCCGAATGGATCAAGTCTCTGTGCTCAAGTGTCATCCCTGGATCGGTATGCTGACACACACAGTACTCAAGGATTTATAACAGAGGTAAATCACATGTATAAAGTAACGTAAATACTATTACCTCAATCCATATAGCGGAAGTAACAAGGTTATGGATTCCCATCAACACCAACGGCAAAGTTGAGTAGAAATCGTAACCCTAACGTATCACTTACTCGTCGTAAGAATCCTGCAACATGAAATGTTGCAGCCCAAAAACGGGTCAGCACATGGAATATGCTGGAAATGTAACACATAGAGAGTATTGAACATAATAATGCTATATTACATGCATATATGGCGGGTGGAAAAGCTCTATGGTTATAATGTTTTTGCGAAAAGCCAATTTTTTCCTACTTCAAACGAATAAATTTTATTTAACTATCATGGTGGTTGTTGAACATTGAGAAGGTACCTCCAACTCAATCCCAATTAAGTATCATCATTAACCCAACAAAATTTATTAAAGTAACATGGTGATGAGATTCATATGATAATCCAAGTACTAGATACTCAAGATGTCCATAACCGGGGACACGGCTAACCATGATTAGTTTGTACACTCCGCAGAGGTTTGTGCACTTTTCCCCACAAGACTCGATCACCTCCGCTTGATTCTCGCACTGCATGATGTTTGAGAAACGGATGACCGAGACACAGTCTTTCAGAAGCGTAAACTCTCTACTCTGGGTAGACAGTACCACCTACAACCCCTACATCTGCTAGTCTACCTCTTCAAGAGCTCACACAACTTAATCAACTATGCTAGAGCCCATAATAGCTTGTGGCTGCACACGGAAGTTTCTAGCATGAATAATCTCATGATCCCTTTGAGCCTGGGTGGCGGTCCATAGGATGATCACATGGGTACTCCGGGATATCCAAAAATATAGGCAGCACTGGGTTCTCCAGGTGCCTCAATCCACCCAGATGTGAGTTTTAGTTGCCACCTTAAGTAAACCATTAATTTAACAATCTCACATCTGTCGTGAATATCTCTCAAACCCAATCGACGTCTACAAGCATAGCATAGCGATATAATCAATGTAGAAGTAACTCCCAAGGGTTTGATAATAAAACAGGTAATAGGTACTACCTCAACTACTTCCCAATACCCACAGTTTAATTAGATCCTAATCATGCAATGTTTGAGGATTGATCTAATGCAATAAAACTGGGTATGAAGAAGTATGATCAAAGTGTTACTTGCCTGCAATGTTGATGAATATGATTCGCACTCAAACTCTTGATAGATCTACTCGTCACACTCCGTCAATCTATCGTAAGCAAGCAATAGTAACCACACATAAGCAATCACTCAAAAGATCAGAAAGAACGAAGAAGACAGTTCGGAAAACATCAAAACAAAGCAAACAACTCTTGCAACATAAAACAATTTCTAACAGTACCAAAATTATATGAATTTGGCCTTATCATAAAGTTTAGGTCCAGAGCTTCGATTTGCAAAAAGAATCAACTAAATCGGAGTTACGAAACTCAAGTTATGATCAAACGAAGTTCAAATACAAATCTGTTTGAATATCAGATTTTAAATGTTCAAAAACATGTTTAAGTTCTTTTACTGGATAGAGGAGATCATAACGAAGAAGTGGGCGTTGGTTTCGTTGGATTTGGATACACGAGTAAAAAGTGGTGAACGTTTAAAGATTAGGGACTAATCGGTGAAAAAAACTAATTACAAACGGGTCCCTGGCCGAAAATAACCGAAAAAGAAAAAGACTAAAAAGTGAACGTTCATTTCCTATCCCTATCCAGCGAACATTCCCTTAATAAAAACTAAACGAAGAAGAAAAAAGAAACATGAGGGTTTGGATCGTTGGATCCAGATCCAACGGCAAGGGGAGGCGGCGGTTACCGCGGCGGCGGGTCGTCGGTGGCGGGGAAGAACGGCGACGGCGGCATCGGATGCGAATGGCGAGGGGACTCCGGTGGTCGACGAGGCCGGCAAAGGGGTCGGGGAGAGGCGGCGCAGTGCGGCGGAGCCGATGGTGGCGACGGCGGTGGTCCACGGCGACGGGAGGGAGCGGGGCGGCGGCAGCGGATCTCGTCGGAGTTTGCAACTCCGGCGAGGGTATGCGGGGCGTCGGCGGTGGCGGCTTGAGGAGGGGAACGGGGCCGGGCTCCGGTATTTATGGAGGGGCAGAGAGGGCAGCGTGGCTTGTGGGAGGGGGCGGCAAAGGCGGCGGCGGCGGTGTCCGATCTGGACACGGCGGCGGGGCGGCGCTGCTCGGGACTCCTGTCCCGAGCTCGGTGGCGAGGCGCTGGCCGGCTGGGCCGCAGCCTGGCGAACTGGGCCGGCCCGGTACGGTCGGTCCTAAAGTTTTGTTTTTTTTCAAACATTTTTTTCAGACAACGAGAAAAAAAAATTATATAGGCATATAATATATCAAAATTTTCAGAAAAAGATTTTCTACGACATGAACATTTTTGTAAGATCAAGTAAAATACACACAAATTTAAATAAAACAAAGAGTGCTACTGTTCTAATAAAATGCAGTAAAACCATTTTAAAAATACGAAAATGATTTCAAATTTATTTCTCTCCAATTTTCTGATGTAGGGAATCATGTTACCCTATTTTCCGTATATTTTATTTTTGGAGAAAAATAATTTGAATAAAACCCAAATAACTCCAAATTGAAAATAAATTCAATGGGACTTTGAATTTAATCCTTTGAAACTCCCAACTCATATTTCATATGTTTTGAAGAAGTCATTTTATCTTCTCTCGTGAAAATCATTGAGTTGCATAAAGTTTCAGAATTGGAAATATTTTCAAATGAAATTCAAATATTTTCAACACCCCTTGTCATTTAAATAAATGGAAGAAGTCATGTCATCTTCTCTCCAGGGTTTTGTGCTGAAAAGAATTTGAATTCATGGAGATCATAAAAGCAAAATGAAAGTTTGGGAAAGTCCTTTTATTCCCTCTCATTTAACTTTCAAAAGATTTTGAATTCACTCACTTTCAGTCAATCAATCAAACAATCAATCCAAACTATCTGTTTATTATAACATTCCAAAATTTAGAATTTTGGGATGTTACAGTCGGTGTAGTTGGCGATCGCCGAGGTGCGCTGGATCATAGCCGGCCGCACCGCCTCCAGCTCCTCGTTGGCCTCCTGCCACCAGGTGGTCAGCTGGGCCAAATCCAGCCCAGGATTCCAAGCTCAGACGAACTCCAGCGCCCGCCTGGCACCTCACCGAGCTGCAGAAGCCTTCCAGGCCTCGAAGCGGCGAACCGATAGCTCCAGCCAGTCGGCAGTCCGACTGGGGGTATGGGGAACCACCTCGTCGGGCCAGAGGGCGGCCAGCACTTGCGCCCCAACGCGCTGAAGACGGAGGAGCATGCGGTGAGCCGGCTGGAGGCGGGCTTGGATCGCCAGAAGCTGCTCCTCAAGAGACCGACGAGCATCCGATGCGATCTCAGCTCCAGCCTGCCTTTGCGCGTCGCGGTGGGCCTCGATGACTTGGCTGGCGGCAACAGAGTAACCAGGGAAGTACTCTGCACAAGTAAGAAAGGAAGAGAAAAAACACAAAGTCGGAAAATGGACCAAATGGCAGGCGGCAAGCAAAGGGACGAAGAAGAAGGCAGCCTACCGTCAACCAAATCTTCGATCTGGCCATAGCCGTCGCTCAGCGCTTGCCTTGCCTCAGCCCAGCTCGCCGCCTCGGTCTCGTATTCGGCTTGGAGGGCAGCCTCGCTGTCCCGCGCCGCCTTCAGGGCCGCCTTATGGCTCTCCTCCTGGTCGGCCAGCTTGTTGACCAAGCGGTCATGCTCCTGAGCCAAGGCGTTGTACTTGGCTTCCTTGGCGCGAAGGGCGGTCTGGGCCCCACCCAACTGCTCCCTCAGGTCGGCATTGGCCTCTGCAGATATGGTAAAGAAGAAAAAGCAATAAGAAAGAAGTCGCCAGGAAAGATCCGGCCCGACTGCTCAGCAGTCAGCCCGAATCTCGGGGACTACACCCAGTGGGTGCGCTAACGCGGCCCCACGTGAGATAAAAGATGAAGCACTTACTCCGGCTCTCAGTCAGATCAATGGTCTTCTGGTTCATCTCCCGGGCCTGGGAGTTTAAGGTAGCCGCGCGGAGGTTGTGATAGTCCTGCAAATAGGACAAAGGAGCGAATAAGAACAAGATAGCAATCAAAGTCTACTAAGAAGTTCCAAGCCGCCTGCTCAGCAGCCGACTCGGAACTCGGGGACTACACCCAGCGGGTGCGCTGACGCGCCCCCACGGAAGAAATCAAGAACAAGAAACAAAAAAGCGGGAAGACTCACCCGAATAGCCGTCCGCGTCGCGAGGAACTCCTGAGTATACTGCTTCAGCACGGTGGCCTGGGATTGAAGCCGGTTCCAGACTTCTTGCGCCGCCACGTTCAACACGTCCGTCCCACCACCCGGCGTCCACCCCGGCGAGCTGGCGCTGGCCGTCTCCAGATCCTGGGCCGACGAGCTAGAGCCCGCGGCCTTCTGCGGGTCCGGTGCCAAAGTCGCCTTCCCTGCGCGCTGGCACGATGGCGACCGGACCACAAGGTCTGCCCTCGCAGCTGGCTCGCCTCCAGCCGGTTGCACGGGCGGCGTGCTAGGCCGGCTGCCTTGGTCCTCCCCAGTCGGCGATGGCGGTGCCGCCTCCCTCTCCAGGACGACGACGTCGCCCTCCCCCCTCTCCATCACCGGCTGGTCGCCATCGGCTTCCTCCGGCGGGGGCACCGGGATCTCGGGCGCCACAGCGCGAAGGGGGACGACAAGCTGCGGAGGCCGGTTACGGAGGGCCTCCGCCGCCCTCTCTGCGGCTGCAGCCTCCGCCTAAGCCTTGGCCGCTGTGTCGGCTTGTGCCTCCGCCGACTCCTCCGTCGTCTCCTGCGCCGCCTTGGCAGCGGCCGCCCTCAGCTCCTCCGGCGCCTCCCGCGCATTCCGCTTCGTCGCCGCTTGAAGCTCGGCACTGGGGTCCACGTGGCGGGCGCTTGCAGACCCTCCTGCCACTCCAACCACAGAGGCGGCAGCGGTCCGCTCAAGAGAAAGCGGAGCCCTGTTTTTTAAGTCAAGACAAGGACTCAGAAGAATATCAACAAAAAAGAAGAAGGAATACGTGAGAGAATTAACACTTACGCCGAAACCATCTGGGCTGCTTCACCACCTTGCGGAAGCGGGCGGCCTTGGCGGCCGCCTCGTCCCGCTTAGTCGCCGCCGCCATACTCTTGGGCTTCTTCGGCCGACTGCCGAAAAGGATCGGCGCGGCCCGGCGTTTCTGATGATCGGACGCCGGCTGGCGGCGTGGGACGACTTCAGCCTCGTCGTCATCCGGCCAGTCCCAGAAGCTGGCTCCGAACCCGGAGCCGCCTGCCTCGCCGCCTCCCCCCACGGCGTCGTCGTCCAGAGCGGCCGCCCCCAAGTCGGGGTCGTCCAAGTCGTCTGTTGCCCGGTCGGGGAGGTACTGGCGTTCCACCCCCGCAGCTTCCGCTGCTGGTCGAAGGAGGGGGCTCTGTCAAAACCAAGCCGACTGGTTAGAGTCGGCCAGGAAGAACTCGACAACAGAGAAAATGAAGAGGAAAAGAGAAGAAAACTTACCGAAGGCGGGGGATTGGCGTGGGAGTACGGCTCCTTGCTAAACTGCCACTCGTCGGTGAGCTTGCAGTTAGCAAGGTAGTTCACCATATGAGCTACCTCCGCGTGAGGCATCTCCTTGGTGCATAGCCGACTCGGATCGAGGTGGCCGCTCATTTGACAAATCATATGAGGGCGGCCTTGGAGCGAGAGCACCCGGCGCGCCACGAAGGCGGCCAGCAGGTCGGGCCCGGTCAGTCCCACCGACTGGACCAGTACCCGGAGTCGGGCGACGGCGGCGGCTCCAACAAGCGACAATGTTTGGGCCCGATAGGACCATTGGGGCCGCCTCCCAGCCGGCGGGCCGGCTACATAAGCCGGCAAGTTGACGTAGTCGCCTTGTGAAGCGACGTTCTTCACGTAGAAATAGGACTGCTGCTAGAGCTTCACCGACTGGATCAGCGTGATGGGAGGAAAGGGATTGTCGGCCACCGGCCTCCGCATCGCGATGAAGGCGCCGCTCTGAGCCGGCATGCCCCTCATGGCGGTGCCGAGCTTGGACTGGAAGAATTCCCCCCAGAGCTCGAGGGTGGGAAGGACGCCGAGGAAGCCCTCGCACAAAGTGACAAAGGCAGACAGCAGCACCACCGTGTTTGGGGTAAGGTGGTGCTGCTGGAGCTGGTAAAACTCGAGGAAGGAGCGGAAGAAGCCGCTCGCAGGCAGGCCGAGGCCGCGCAGGCAGTGCGAGCGGAAGACCGCCCGCTCGTCCTCCTCCGGCGCCGGCGAGATCTCCTTCTCCGGCGCAAGACGGACCCCCACATAATCCTGGCCGGGCAACCGCCGCGTCTTGCGGAGGAAGTCGATGTGATCGTCGTGGACGTTGGAGCCATCCCAGTCTCCGCCACGCGACATGAGGGCGAGAGGCCGATGGAGAAAGCACGGCGGCGGCGAAAGCGCAGCCCCGCGGCGGAGAAGCTGCGGGGTAATGCGATGACTAGAGGAGCGGCGCGGCGGCGAGTAGCTGCAGCAACGGAGAGGAGGAAGAAGAAGAAAGTGGTGGAGCGAGGGCGAGCGTGCGAGCATCTGCCGCTCCTCCTACTCCCCCTATTTATAGCCTCATACATCAAAGCCGAGGAGGCGAG
>NC_057814.1:129930478-129952521 GCF_018294505.1 Triticum aestivum | reverse complement strand
ATTATTGCGCCCTAACAGCGTGCGGAAACTGCCGTTGGAAGACGAATGGCCCGTTCGGGCCACAGAAGATCCACCCATGGGCCGCGGCGCGGAAGTGGCGGGCCCCGGCCTGCAGCGACGTCCCGTCGCACGCATGGGCTGGCAGGCCCTTCCAGCCAAGGGATGCCACATGGCACGCAGGCGGCGTGCGGCCAGCCCGCAGCCTGGCATGTGCGCCAGCTGGTTCCCGCCTTCAAGCTTCAAAGCCTCACCTAGACGTCTCACCTGATCAAAGCCGGCTCCTAGCTGCTGGCTCTTCAAGATAGGAAGCTGGTCGAGCTTCTCATCCTCCTTTCAGCCACGAAGCCCAACCAGCTTCGGGGACTACTGTCGGAGTAAATAACCATGGGTAGCCTAGCCAGCTCCCCCTGGCTCTTCAAAAATTGTTAGGCAGAACAAGCCCTCAAGCGTCCAAGACACATGACCGCCTTGCTATGGCCGGCTGGCCCACCGGCCGGCTTTCGGAAGGCAGCAAGGCTATGCTGGCCCTTGCGAAAAGGGCCAACTCCCAGTAGCCGGCTATGAGAAGGCCGGCTCCTGGCAGGCGGCCAGGCGGCCCCCCTCAAAGTCTGCACCCCCATAACGGCGATGAGACAGGGAGTGGCTACAGTAGAGCCTGCCACCCCCGAATCCTGGAGCACGCATGGCCACCGAAATTGATCCAAATCCACGACCTTGACGATCGAGGAAAAAGGGTATGTATTATTATGGTGTGAGCCTTCTAGTGCGCCGTCCGGCGCAACACTGTTGCCATGTTGACCATGACGCCACCCACGATAGGCTGTCAGTACGGCCTGTAGGTGGCGGGCCCCGCCAGCCAAAGAGACACCCGAAGGCCCCAAGCCTCCCCCAGTCGGCCTGGGACGTAGCCGGCTCCCGTCAGCCGGCTACCTCCCTCCCTCGAAGTATGTGCACCATTAAGGAGACAAGATGAGGTAAGGCTATAGTGAGAGCCCTTCAGGCGGCGGCACTGTAGCCATGCTTACCCCGGCAAAGCCCTCGTCATCAGGGGCGAGGCTACAGTGACCAGCCGCCGACAAGACCCCCAGGCGTTGGGCCAGCCTGTCGGCCAAGAGGCCGGAACCCGGCGGGACCCACCAGTCGGCGGGCCCCAGCGGCCGGCGGAGAAGCCGGCGGATACAGACACTGACGGCCTGGACCCGCATTCAGCCGAATTACCATTGTACCCCTGGGGGGTAGGCCTATATAAACCCCCCAGGGCACCCATGCAAAGGGTGGATCTCTTAGAGTTTTAGACACCACATAGAGAGAAGAGGAGAGCTAGCCTTGCCCTTCTTCTTCCTCTAGCCGAACAGCTCAAGGAGCCACTTGTATTGATCTAGTGATCATGCGGAGACCCCACAGAGCAGGACTAGCGGTGTTATCTCCACGGATAGCCACGAACCTGGGTAAGATTCGCCGGCGTGCATGTCTTCGCCTTATCCCATTTCCTGGCACCGGCGATGTCTTACTGGCTCCCACAATGATAAGCCTCCCGTTGGCATATGTCGCACCTACCACCCGACACGTATCAATTCCCCAAGCTTAAACCTTTGCTTGACCTCAAGCAATTCAGTTGATAAACTGAAAGTGATAAAGAAGAACTTTTACAAACTCTGTTTGGTCTTGTTGTTGTAAATATGTAAAGCCAGCATTCATGTTATTAGCAAAGATTGTGAACTAACCACATTCACAATAACACTTAGGTCTCATGTTTACTCATATCAATAGCATAATCAACTAGCGAGCAATAGTAATAAATCTCGGATGACAACACTTTCTCAAAACAATCATAATATGATATAACAAGATGGTATCTCGCTAGCCCTTTCTGAGACCGCAAAACATAAATGCAGAGCACCTTTGAAGATTAAGGACTGACTAAACATTGTAATTCATGGTAAAAGAGATCCAGTCATAGTCATACCCAATATAAATTAATAGTAATGGATGCAAATGATAGCGGTGCTCTCCAGCTGGTGCTTTTTAATAAGAGGATGATGACTCGGCATAAAAGTAAATAGATAGTCCCTTCGCAGAGGGAAGTAGGGATTTGTAGAGGTGCCAGAGCTCGATTTTGAAATAGAGCTAAATAATATTTTGAGCGGCATACTTTCATTGTCAACATAACAACTGAGAGATCTCAATATCTTCCATGCTACACACATTATAGGCGGTTCCCAAACAGAATGGTAAAGTTTATACTCCCCCACCACCAACAAGCACACTCCATGGCTGGTCCGAAACAACGGGTACCGTCTGTAAGGGCATTTCCCTACTTTGTGTTTAGGATGATGATGACAACCCTTTGTTGGTCTAATCTTGTGCTAAGTGCTTCAGGTTCTCGGTGTTTAGGCTTTCATCGGATAACTATTCTCTCTGGAAGGAAAAGATCGAAGACGGAGTTTTCTATGCTTTTCATATCTTTGGTCGTAGGGAACCCGTACTATCAAGAGGGAATCCACATTGGAAGGAGTTGGGGGAATCTTTTCACGTACACTTGCCTCACCCCTCTCTTGCCTTCCTTAGTTGTGAGAGAGAGCTTTTCCCTTCTTATCTTACTGCTTGTTGTGGTTTCCCAGTGGTTGTACCACTCGCTGGAGCGGTTGTACCGCTGGCTCTTGGCGCTTACCAGTCTTGATGGAGCGGTTGTACCGCTGCTTCCGGGCGGTGGTACCGCCACCATGCTCAGCAAAGGCTGCGGCGGTTGTTCCGGCCAAGTACCGCCCAAGTACCGGTCAAACTTCTGTTTTGATGCGGTACTCGGGCGGTGGTGGCCCGGTTGGTCCGGTCGTACCGGTACCACCGGTGCCCTGAGCGGTTCTACCACTCAGGACTTAGCTGCCCAAGCGCTCAAGGCCAAGCAGTTGCACCGGTCCTGTACCACTCGACTACCACACTCAGGGGTGACTCCCTACTGTTTCTATGCGGTGGTTTAGCGGTGGCTGGGCAGTTGGTCCGGTTGTTCACATGAACCGGTACTACCGTCTGGCCGCCCGGTTGTACCGCCTGGTAGGGTTCTGCAGGTAAACCGTGAGTCCCGGTTGTACCGGGACAAGGAGCGGTTGTACCGCTGCAGTACAAAAAATGCAGTAACGGTTGAATTTTTAGGGTTGCTATATAAAGGTGGTTCTTCCACCTACCACACTCACCTCTTACCTCTCTCACTCCACCATTAATGCTACTCAAGCTCTCTTGCCCGATCTCTCTCTCTAGCCACTCAAACTTGTTGATTTGCTAGGGATTGAAGGAGGAGACCTAGATCTACACTTCCACCAAAGGATATTTGCTTCCCCCATACTTTCTTCTGTGGATTTTGGTACTCTTGGGTGTTTGAGCACCCTAGACGGTTGAGGTCACCTCGGAGGCACATTCCATTGTGCTGAAGCTCCGTGGTTTCATTGGGAGCCTCAAATTAAGTTGTGGAGAGAGCCCCAACCTTGTTTGTAAAGGTCCGGTTGCCCCCTCCAAGGGCACCAATAGTGGAATCATGGCATCTCGCATTGTGTGAGGGCGTGAGGAGAATACATTGGCCCTAGTGGCTTCTTGGGGAGCATTGTGCCTCCACACCACTCCAACGGAGACGTACTTCCCCTCAAAAGGATGGAACTTCGGTAACACATCCTCGTCTTCACCGGCTCCACTCTTGGTTATTTCGTGCCTTTACTTGTGCAAGCTTATTTGTGTTACATCCCTTGCTTGCTTGTGTGCTTGTTATTGTTGCATCATATAGGTTGCTCACCTAGTTGCATATCTAGACAACCTACTTTGATGCAAAGTTTAAATTGGTAAAGAAAAGCTAAAAATTGTTAGTTGCCTATTCACCCCCTCTAGTCAACTTTATCGATCCTTTTAATTGGTATGAGAGCCTCGTCTCTTTATTAAGGACTTTGCCATCCGAAGAGTATGGTTGACACCGTAGACGGTGTGGAGGAGCACTCCGGTGTGAATCCGGTCTCATCTATGGCCGATGGGGGAACTGCGGTCTCTCGTGAGGAATTCAATGTGGCTTTGGACACATTTAAAACCTCCATGACGACCGAGGTTGAAAGCATGTTTAATAAATTCATAGAAGGGCTTAAATTATCCACCACACCGTTGAAAGTGGGTGATCCCACTAACAAGGTGATGGATGCTAACTCCGACAAGGGGGAAGCTACTAGTGAAAAGGCTCCTTCTTCCAGTGGTAAAAATGGCACCGACATCTTTGCCCATGTGGAACCTCCACTTGTTTATGGTGGACCGATTCCTTCCACTCATTTGAATCATGCCGGTCCTAAGATTGTGAAAAATGAGGACTTTGATTCTTGGGTTTTGTCGGTGTTCTGGGAACGGGGGTCCCCAGACTTGTCTGCCTGCGGCCCACGGCATGGCTGTGCTGCGGGCCTGTACAGCCCATCTTCATCAACAAGGCATTCAAGACCCTCGCGAGGGATCAAGCCTCGCGGGGGGGACGACACAAGACCTCCTCGGGAGCGGCCTCACTAGGCTGCCTCGCGAGGAGTGGAGAAATCAAGGCAGGGCAAACCTCGCGAGGCTCTCGTGACGTGAGCCATGACGATCAAGATCAGGAGGGCGCCAGGCGGGCGCCAGCGCGCGCAGCGTCCTTGTTTCCTCTTTGGTGCTAAGGAGGCAAGCGCAGGCGCGGAGTACCGAGGCATCAAGCAAAGGTTTCCATATCAGTGCAACGAGACCAAGACTAGCAGGACGGCAGGACGGAGGTCACCATGGAGCCCAAGACGGCGTCACCACCTGAGCCTTTCGCAGGCGAGGACCGCTTTTGTTAGGATAGGCTGTACTAGCTGTCCCCTTTCAAATTGGCTGTTGTTGGCTCGCTTCCCACTTAATATTTGGGAAGAGGACCAGGGCCTATATAAGTAGAACTAGCCACCATAGTAGAGGCATCTAAAAAACAGCTCATTGAGAGGCATCTCACCCAGACAAGTTCGCCAAGCACAAGAACACCTCAACCTCAGGAGGCTGTTCTTCCCTTTGTACTGTTCATCATCAGCCCAAGAGGCAATCCACCACCACCACACTGGAGTAGGGTACTACACCACGACGGTGGCCCGAACTACTATAAATCTTGTGTCTTGGTGTTGTGAATTCGTCGAGTTCGTCCACGAGATCTTAGTGAGCTAGGGTGGATCGGTAGGGAGGAAATCTTCGCGCGCACCCCAGTGTTCGAACCTTGAGGGTTTTGCCGGAACCCGTGATCTGACATTTGGCGCGCCAGGTAGCGATGGGCCGGAGCTTCCTTTCCGTCATCTCGCGTCCAGTTGCTCTGTCACCTCTATGGCGGATGCTCACCGTGCTCGTGCTGAGCGCCGGGCCGCCCTAGCCACCCGCGTCGCTCAGACGGCTCCCTTCGATGGGCCACCTCATCGTTCTCCATCTCATGCCGCCAACGCCGCCACCGGCCCGGCGGGGAACGAGCAGCAAGCGTCCTCGCTGCACCCCTCGGTGCGGCGGGACGGCCGCACCGCCACTCCATCACTGACCCCGGCCGGTTCCTCGTCCCACGCTCGTCGCGCTCCCATGGACGCACGGGCCGCGCTCCTCATGGTGCACGAGCTCGTGTGCTACCGCCCGGTCGACGACCTCTATGAGGACAGGCTCGACCGCATCGCCGAGCTCGTCCGCGCGGCAGGGGGCTCCCCTGCGCCGTCCCTCTCTCAGCCTCACCCTCCGCCAGCTACGGGCGACGTAGCTCACGGAGCGCCTCCGCCACCTCTACCCCAAGACGGCGCCCTGGTGCCAGGGCGCGTGGCCCCATGACGCGATCCGCCGCGTCCCGTGCCCGCGCGCGAAGAAAGAAGCTGTCAAGAAGTCCCTCCGCCGCAAGAGAACGCTCCACCACTCCTCGCACCGCCGCGCCAGGATCGTCTTCCGCGGCAGGGCCCCGTGCCGCTTACTGTGGTGGTAGGTGGGCGTCAAGACCAAGCTCCACCTCCAAGACGGGCCCCGGCGACCACGGCCGGCTGCCGCGCCTTCACCCCCGAGTTGCGTAGCGTCGCCTGGCCGGGCAAGTTCAAGCCAGACCTACCTCCTCGCTACGACGGCACCCCCGACCCCGCGGAGTTCTTGCAGCTCTACGAGCTGAGCATTGAGGCGGCCAACGGCGACAAGAAAGTCATGGCAAACTGGTTCCCTATGGCACTCAAAGACGGCGCCCGTTTGTGGCTCCTGAACTTGCCTCCACGCTCGATCTCCTCCTGGGACGAGATACACGACCGCTTCGTCGCCAACTTCCAGGGCACTCGCGACCGCCCGCCGGCCGCGGGTGACCTGCGCCGCGTCAAGCAACAACCAGGAGAGACCCTCAAGAAGTTCATCCAGCGCTTCAACAACATTCGTCTCAAGATCCCCAAGGTGACGGACGAGGCCATCATGTCCGCATTCTCTGATGGCGTCCGCGACATCAAGATGAAGGAAGAGCTCGCTATCCATGAGGAGCTGTGCACATCTCAGGAGCTGTTCAACCTGGCGACCAAGTGCGCAAGAGCGGAGGAAGGGCGCCTCTCCCTCCTCGAGCTACAGGCTGCGGACCCGGAGGAGAAGAAAGCCAAGGCCAAGGACGTGAAGCGCAAGGGAGCAGCTGTGCTCGCCGCTGAGCCGGACACCAAGCGGGGCAGAGACCAGCCCGAGTCATCTAAGAGCAGCCAACCGTTCTACGCCTTTCACAACCTGAATACCCACAACACCAGCGACTGTCAAGAGCTCAGAGCCATTCATGAAGGACGATTCGGTCGACGCCCCGAGGGCGGCGACCGGGGCTACGGCCGAGGAGGAGGACGTGGTGGCGGGCGCTGGGACGACTATGGGCCGCGCCAGGAGTGGCGCGACCGGCCTCGTGAGGACCGCTGGCAGGATCATCCTCGCGAGGGCGCCTGGAGGGACCAGCCTCGCGAGGATCGTCCTCAGGGCAACGCCGGTCTTCCCCCGCTACCGCCACCACCAAGAAGGAATGACGACCACCATCAGGACGAGGGGGCTGGGGGCTTCTAGGAGCCGCGCGCTATTGCCTGCATCTTGGGCGGAGCCCAGGCCCCAGCCTTGCAGCGTATCTTCGAACAATTTGCTCGTGAAGTGAATCCCCAAGCTTGAGGCCACGCACCCGCTCAGGTGGTCCCAGTGCGGCATCACCTTCAACTCGGCAGATCAGCTCAAGTGCGCAGCGACCGCTGGCGCCCTCCCGATGCTTTGTTCACCAGTCATCAGCAACGTGCAAGTTATCAAGACCCTCATTGACGGCGGCGCAGGGCTCAACGTCCTGTCCGTCGACACGTTCGACAACCTCCAAGTGGCATATGACCAGCTTCAGCCTACCAAGCCTTTCTCAGGAGTGACCGATGGTTCCACCACACCGATAGGGCAGGTCCGCCTCCCTGTCACCTTCGGAGAACGCAAGAACTACCGCACTGAGCTCATCGACTTCGACGGCGCGCACATCTGTTAGCCGTACAACGCCATCCTCGGGTATCCAGCCCTGGCCAAGTTCATGGCGGTGACCCACCACGGCTACAACGTCCTCAAGATGCCGAGAAGCAGCGGAATCATCACGGTCCCATGCGAAGAAAGAGACGCGGTGTGCTCCCTCGAGCGTGCCTTTCAAGCTGCAGCAATCGACGACCCCGACAGCAAGGGCGAGGGCCCTCCGGAGGCCATCCCCAAGTGGAAGAAGCAGCTGCGCCGTGCCGGACCTCAGGAGGGTGGCACCGCAGCTGGAACCTCGTCAGGATCAGCGCCCGCTCCAGGGGCGCCTCCCTCCGTCGCATAGGAAGGCGCGCCCAGCGCCCTCCTCGGGCAGGGCTCGGGGGCTCTCTTCTGGAGGGCCTCAGACCTTGCCAACATCACGAGGGAGGCGCTGGGCACCACTTGGAGGCGTGCTTCACGTCACGTTTCCCTCAGGAGGACACAGGGCGAGGAGCACCCACCACTCAGGAATTCATCACCAAGACCACTCAGGAACTGCAAGACGCAAGGGCCATGCGCGGCGACCGCCGCTCACGAGGCGCAGCTCCCCATCCAGGCGAAGATGCTGGGCTGCATGTCTGCATCGACGTCCCAGGGCTCAACAGGGCCGCTTCTCAGGAGCTTTTCTGGCCTTCGCGCGTGGGACACCGTGAGGGTCCACCGCACAGCTACGTTCGCATGCCTTTCGGCCTGCCGAGCGTGTCGTCAGCCTATCAGCGCAACTTGCGGCGCTTCCTGGCAGCTCAGGAGGCCAGGCACCATGCAGTGCTGACAGAGATGGGGACGGCCCTCAGGGAACCACCTGAGCCCCTAGAGCCTCCCGAGGCTCAGGGCCCCGGTGGCTCGTGAGGAGCGGCCCCTTCGCCACGTACCTTCAGCTGCCCCGACATCTCTTCATCAACAGAACCAGGTGACATTTTCCAAGTTCATACAGCTGGGAGCGCCCCTCGGGCTGCATCATTCCCAGGCCACGTGGGTTCGTCCTTGTGGCATGTATCCCTTTTTCTTCATGTCTTTAGCTTACCTTGCTGGGGGCGCCCCTCGGGCTGCATCATCCCCAAGCCGCTCGGGCCTAACCCAGTGGCATGTATCTTGCTGCATTTACCCAAGCTGATCTACCTTTCATGCGTAATCTACATGTGATTACCACCAGCTCGACTGCCACCTGCCACAGGTCCACCCCTCTCTCATGCAATTCGCTTGCGCGTTAAAAGGGGGGCTCCTGAGCATCGCGACTCAGGAGCTCTTACTGGCTCTCTAGCCCTCACCCCCTGGCCTTGACCACAACATCGCGACCTGGCATACCAGCGGCGGCTGAGCTCGCTCGAGGGCTGGGACCTGAGGACGTAGAGCACTTATACCTAACAGTCTCGCAGGAACACACAGCTATCAAAGACCCAAGACCAGGCGCAACCCGCCTTGAGGTAGGGCCTCGTGAGTCCCGTGCTGGCTCACGAGTGCCCAGATACACCTCGTGTAGCCCTTCTGTGCAAGCCACGTGTCAGGGTGGGGCTGTACACGCCCCGGGGGCTCTCCTTAGAGGGAGCCCCCCTCCCACGCACAAGTGGAAGCACCATGCTCCGCGCTGGCCGTCGACATTGCCAAGGAGCTGCTATGCCCGTGCACAAGCGGAAGCACTATGCTCCGTGCTGGTGATAAACAACTGAGGGCGGCTTCACAGTCATAGCAACCTCAGGGAGCCCCAGAATTAAGCGTCCGGCCTCAGCGCAACGCCCCCCTCGGGAGGGCCGCGCGAGGGGGCTGGGCACGGGGGCAGCGCTCGGGTCACGCCCAAGCGTACGCCACCCAACCAGGTCTGCCGGACCTGGGGGCTGCGCTCGGGTCACGCCCAAGCGCACGCCACCCAACCAGGTCTCCCGGACCTGGTAGTCCCACGCCCCTCCCGAGCCGAGCCTCAGCAAGGGCAAAGGTATAGAGATTGTTTGCACGTCAAGGGGGACTCCTGAGCATCGCGACTCAGGAGCCTAACTGGTCACGTAGCCCCTCACTCCTTGGTCCGTCCTGGTCTTCGGTCGGCCCAACGGCGGTTGAGGTATGCGCGGGGCCGGGCTCTGCAGACGTAGAACATTAACCTATCCTGGCATACTCTCCCTATAAGCTGTTTGCGCGTCAAGGGGGGCTCCTGAGCATCGCGACTCAGGAGCCTAACTGGTCACGTAGCCCCTCACTCCTTGGTCTGTCCTGGTCTCCGGTCGGCCCAACGGCGGTTCAGGTATGCACGGGGCCGGGCTCTGTCGACGCAGAACACAAAGCAAATAGGAAGAAAATCGCAAAATCTCGAAGCAAATATTACAGTCATGTTATTCTCACAATATCAAATGAAAGTTTTAACGCCTCCACGAGGCATGATGCGTATTGCAGGAACGGAACAGGAAGGTAGCCGCAGGTCATTCCTGGACACCGCCACCACCCGCAGAAGGTGCTCCTCCCTTGGTAGCATCGCCTTCACCTGCACTGCCAGTCGTAGGATCGGTGGCATCGCCGGTCGAGGACGCGATGACGAAACCATGTAACTTCTTCAGCAGGGCCTCCACCTGACCTTTCACAGCTGCGGCGGCAGCCGCGCAGTGCTCATCAGCTACAGGCTCTAGCAGCTCGTCGAGATGAGCATTGGGGTTATGAAGGTACAGATGACTGAAGACACGCGTCAGCGCAGATGAAGAAAGGACGCGGGCCTCCACCTAAGCCATGGGACTGATGCCCTCCATGACTTCCTCAAGCGCCTTCACCAAGTGGGGAAGCAGCTGAGCAGGGCCATCCTCGTCGGTGGTCAGCGGCTTCTCCAAGACCTTCTCGTACAGCGACTTCAGCACCACGCTGGACCTCTTCTCAACGAGCGAGAAGGCCACATGGCTTCGGCCAGGACCTTTGCCTTGGCGTCGAGATTGGCCTCCCTCGCCTTCACCTTCTGCTCCAATGCCTCCAGCCGGCTGCGCTCCGCGGCCCGCGCCTTCGCCAGCTCCACCAGCTCGGTGTCGCGGCTCCTGATGGCGTCCTCTCGAGCCTTCATCTCCTCCTCCTTCGCCTGGCGGCCACAGGTTTCTTCGGCGTGCTGGTCACACAGACTCTTCAACTCGTCCCCCAGCACCCGACAGCGGTCGCGAGCGGCCTTGGCGTCCTCCAGCGCCGCCTCCCGGTCAGCCGCAGCTTTTGCGGTGGCCCGCTTCTCCTCCTCGGAGGCCGTCGCGGCCTGGTTCAGCGTCGCCCGGACCGCCGCATCAGAATGAAGCCAGCCGGAGGCCAGCTTCAAGCGCCCGCCCACCAGACGCGGGTCCGCGCTCAGCAGATCTTCCCGCAGCTGGGCCATCTCCGAAAGGGCGCGCTCCAAGACGACAGAGGAAGCGGAAGAACCTGGGGCCAGGAGCGCGGCAGAAGGAGGGGGCGACGTCGTTACCTAGGCATGGGAGATCAAGGGCTCCAGGGCCTTTGGGACCTCATCAGCCGAGCCAGGTGCCGGCACTTCCGAAGCCAGCGGGGCCATGGGGGCTGACTCCTCTCGATGATGTCTCTCCTAGCCTCGCGAGGGCGACCGGGCTGGGGAGGTGCGAGTGCTGCCACCTCCTTTCTCCGCCGATGGGGGCGTGGCCGTCGTGTCCTCCTTCCGTTTCTTTGCCGAAGGCACCAGCCTGATCAACCAAGGGTGAACGTCAGGAAATAGCAAGTATAAGCAGAAGCAAGACGAAGCTCGAAACACTTACTGATCCACCATGACATAGTCCGCTTTCCGCTTGGGGAGCCTAAAACCTGAAAGCGTCGGAGCCTGAGGAGTAGGTGCACGGGCTCCAGGAGCAGAAGACGGCACATCAGAAGGACTGGAGGCGGCTCCGGGTGGTGTCAAGGTGGAGGCAGCATCCAGGAGACCAGCGACGACCTGCCCCGTGTCGGGATGAGAGGCAGCTCCCCCTCCCCCTAGCAGGTGTCGATCTCGGCATTGTCTGGCAGGGGCGGAGGATCTCGGCCTTGCTCAAGGGAGAGGTCTCCCCCATTTCCTCGGGGGTCGCTTCCGAGTCCACCTCCTCTTCCCCCCTCCCGCAGGACTCATCAGAATACAGCTCCACCGGCTTCGGTGCCGCAGGACCTCCAGAGGGCGTGGGCGGCACCAGCCCGCATGCATCGAAGGTTGGCCTGGAGACCACGATTGGCTCCCAGTCCTTGCGATGGAACAAAGGAGTGAAAGCGCTCAGCGGGTACTCCTGGTTGTCCCCAACCAGGAGGCGCAGGACAACAGTCAGCTCATCATTAGGCAGGGCCCCCGGCCTCAGGCGGATCTTGTCTTCTTCATCTCCAAGCCTCCACAAGGGGCGCGCACGCGCCTGGAGCGGGGCGACGCGCAACATCAGGAATTCCCTCAGGAGCATGGCCCCTGTGACCTTTGCCGCCTTCGTGTTGCCCGGCTTCAGGTTGGTCTGCATCTGCGCCAACACCGACGACGCTTGCTCGTGGGTGAGCTCTGCACGAGGCCACCCCTTGTTAGACTGGGGTGCCTCCGTCGGCAATGCCAAGCGCGGGTGGACGCACTTGGCGTCCATCATGACCCATTTGGCCCGAATGTTGTCGGCCCTCTTCCCGGTGTTCGAGATCGAGTTGGCCTTGCCGGATGCGATGAAATTGGCGCACCCGGAGATGTGTCCATCACTGACGCGAAGAAAGAAGAAGTGGCGCAGAAGAGCCACGGACGGCATCACACCCAGATACGCCTCGCAATAGTAGGCGAAGATGGACAAGAGGAGGATAGAGTTGGGATGGAGATGCAGCGCCTGCAGCCCGAAGTGGTCGAGGACCTCGAAAAAGAAATCAAAAAAGGGGGGAACCAACCCGGCAGTGGTGCTGCTCGTGAAGAAGGGGAAGAAGGTGCTTCCCTCAGGCTCCGGCACGTCGGAGGCAAGCCGGAGCTCCGTCTTCCCCCATTCATTGCTCTCCCCCACCGTCAGCAAACGCGTGGAGGTGAGGCTCTTCTCCGAGATGTTGCGCGCATCGAGAGCAGGCGCGTACCAAGTCGGTGCCGAGGAGGGCTTGACCTTGCGCGGCGCCATTGGTCGCAGATGCGGAGCAAGATTGGAGCAGATCTGGAGGTATCGGCAGCGAGGAGCGAGAAAGGGGATCTGAGGCAAGGCGAAAGGGAACAGTGAAGGCAAGCGTTCTCTGCGCCAGCCTTTTGTCAAGTCGGGCAGTTGACGAGGCAGCGTGGGCAAGCGAAGACGCCCACGTCCAATCAACCGCTATGCGTCGACCAAGGCCGCAGGCTTTTGGGGCCCGCGGTGCTCTGCCCTTGACCTTTGGCTTTGCCTCGAAGCCAAGCCCGAGCGCCCCTTGGGCCCGGGGGCTACTGTCGGTGTTCTAGGAACGGGGGTCCCCAGACTTGCCTGCCTGCGGTCCACGGCGTGGCTGTGCTGCGGGCCTGTACGGCCCATCTTCATCAACAAGGCATTCAAGACCCTCGCAAGGGATCAAGCCGCGCGGGGGGGGGGGGGACGACACAAGACCTCCTCGGGAGCGTCCTCACTAGGCTGCCTCGCGAGGAGCAGAGAAATCAAGTCAGGGCAAACCTCGCGAGGCTCTCGTGACGTGAGCCATGACGATCAAGATCAGGCAGGCGCCAGTGCGCGCAGTGTCCTTGTTTCCTCTTTGGTGCTAAGGAGGCAAGCGCAGGCGCGGAGTACCGAAGCATCAAGCAAAGGTTTCCATATCAGTGCAATGAGACCAAGACCAGTAGGACGGCAGGACGGAGGTCACCATGGAGCCCAAGACGGCATCACCACCAGAGCCTTTCGCAGGCGAGGACTGCTTTTGTCAAGATAAGCTGTACTAGCTGTCCCCTTTCAAATTGGCCATTGTTGGCTCCCTTCCCGCTCAATATTTGGGGAGAGGACCAGGGCCTATATAAGTAGAACTAGCCACCATAGTAGAGGCATCTCAAAAACAGCTCATTGAGAGGCATCTCACCCAGACAAGTTCGCCAAGCACAAGAACACCTCAACCTTAGGAGGCTGTTCTTCCCTTTGTACTGTTCATCATCAGCCCAAGAGGCAATCCACCACCACCACACTGGAGTAGGGTATTACACCATGACGGTGGCCCGAACCAGTATAAATCTTGTGTCTTTGTGTTGTGAGTTCGTCGAGTTCGTCCGCGAGATCTTAGTGAGCTCGGGCGTGGATCGGTAGGGAGGAAATCTTCGCGCGCACCCCAGTGTTCGAACCTTGAGGGTTTTGCCGGAACCCGTGATCCGACAGGTTTATCGCTTTAAGCATGATTTAAATCATGCGAATACTAATCTTTGGAGAATCATTGAAGAAGGTTTCTATCCGCATGACCGAAGCAACTTCACTCCTAGAGAAGCCACACATAATCAATTCAATGATAATGCTCTCTTCATCATCCAAGATGCAATTCCACCCAAAGATCTTCCTCATCTTCGGCCCTCGCGATGGCCAAAGATGCATGGCATTATGTTGTTTCCCTCTACAGGGGAAGCGCAAGCATTCAACGCTCCAACTATGAAGTGGTGCAAGATGAAGCCGATGAGTTTGGAATGAAAGAAGATGAAGAACCTCGTGAGCTTTATCGGAGAGTTCCCCAACTCGCGGTCTCACTCCGAGATCATGGGAGCAAGGACACGGATGACAATTGGATCAAGCACAAATTCCTCAAGGCAATGATGCCTTACCACAAGGCCATCTCCTCAGTCATTCGTCAAAGGCCGGACTTCCACACCTTGTCCTCAAGTGAAGTGTTGGATGAGTTTGTGGCTATGAGCATCTTGGACAAGACCGCCGACAATGCGGTGCTATGTTCTCAAAGTGCAAAGAAGCCCAACCTTGCATTGAAGGCCAAGGTTAGTGTGGAAGAAGAGGAAGAAGAGGAGAGCAACCCCGAAGATACAAAGTATTCCTATGATGAACACATGGCTCTTGCTTCAAGGCAATTTTGGAGCAAGAAGAACACAAGGCCCAACTTCAACAAGAACAACTCAAGTGGCGCAAAGGTCAAGCAACGAGTGAGGACTTGCTATAATTGTGGCAATGTGAGCCATTTTGTTGCGGAATGCCCTTATGAGAAGAGGGAGGACAATGGTGGCAAGCTCATCCGAAAGGACAAGGCCAAGTCTTACCCCAACAAGAGCAACTTCACCAAGAAGACTCCTCCCAAGGTGTTGGTGGTTCAAGAAGAGTACAATGAGGATGATGGTGATGATGAAGATGGTGAGTCGGTTGCCATGGCCTCCGTTGCCATTGCTACAACTCCACGGGTGTCTCTCTTCGACTCACCCAATGAGAGCATCACCGCCAAGTGCCTCATGGCTAAAGCCACCAACAAGGTAACCCCCAACATCGAAACTACCATCATTAATAATCCTTCTTTGACGGATTGCATTGATGAACATGAGGGATCTAATGTGGAGGAGAATGAGTTTGAGTCTTTTGTGAGTAAACTCAAGGGTAAATCCAAGAAGCACTTCGTTGCTCTCTTTGAACAACTTGGTGAAGCCAATGACATGATCGAGGCTCACGAAGATACCATCTCTAAGATGGAGGGGCATAGTCGTGATTATGCTGATGAGATTTTGGATCTTTACAATGCTCTTGAGGAAGAGCGTGGTCTTCGTTTGGCTCTTGAGGAGTCACACAACGATGATCATGCTAAATTAAAGAAAGATCTTGATCATGCTCTTGTTGTCTCTCGTGTGCTAACCTCCGAGAAGGCCAAGCTTGGGGTTGATCTTTCTGGACTCAAAGAGGAGTTTGACATACTTGACAAGGCTCACAGGGTCTTGAAGGGTGCTCATGCTAGCCTCAAAGAGTCTCATGATCAACTCCAAGTAAAGCTAACCAAGGAGAAGGCCACATCTCCTCATATGGTCTTAATTGATAATGCAAATGCTACTAACCCGTGTTATGAGCATGTGCATCTTGTTGAGGAGAATGCTAAGTTGAAGGAGCAACTTGAGAAAGGCCTTGTGTCTTGCATACAAGGCGAGAAGAACCTCAACGACCTTTTGAGCAATCAAAAGGAAGTTGTGGCCAAGGAAGGGATTGGGTACGCTCCCAAGTCTAAGAACAAGAAGAAGAATGACAAGGCCAAACGATCCCCCCCCTCTCAAGAAAACCTTTGTGAAGGAGGGAGAGGGTGCTACTAAGGAGAAGAAGAAGAACACCGTGAAGGGTGGTGATGCCAAGAAGGGAAACACTTCCCTTCCCAACAAAGCCGGCGACTTTAACCTTCTTATGTGTTGTGCCGTGCTAGTGATGGACATGTTTATGCCAAAATTGTTGGTTCTCCTTATGAGTACATTGAATGGTCTATTTGGGTTCTGAAGACCCTTGTTACTAACATTAAAGGACCCATTACAAAATGGGTACCTAAAACCAAGCATTGATCTCTTGTAGGTGTTTGCTTCCGATGGGGGATCACGGTTGCTCGATAGTGGAGCCACTAATCATATGACCGGAAGCAAAGACTTGGTGGTGGACGTTCACAAGATTCCATCTATGCCCACCAATGTCGAGTGGGGTGATGCCTCGTCCTCTAAGGTATTGGGGCTTGGCAAGGTTATCATTTCTCATGATCTCACGATCGAGAAGGTCATGCTTGTTGAGTCCCTTGCATACAATTTACTTTCCGTTCGTCAACTTGCACTCATGGGCTTTGCCACTTTCTTTGATGTTGATATCGTGGCCCTCTTGTGGAGAAAGACTCCTAAAGTAGCCTTTGTTGGGCATGTCGAGAACGGTCTCTATGTGATTAACTTTTCGGAGCGACCCACTAAGACCGCGACATGCCTAATGGCTAAAGTTGTCGTGGGATGGCTTTGGCATCGCCATTTAGACCATGTCAATATGAGATCTTTGCAAAGTCTTCTCAAGGGGGACCATGTCCGTGGACTAACAAATGTAGTTTTGCTAAAGATCGTGCTTGCAGTGCTTGTATCGAAGGAAAGATACATGAAAAGGCTTACCCTCCCACGACTATCATTTACTTGAAGAGGCCTTTGGAGCTATTTCACTTGGATCTCTTTGGGCCTCCATCCTTTGATAGTCTTGGGGGTAGAAAGTATTGCTTGGTGATTGTGGATGATTATTCAAGATACACTTGGGTATACTTCTTCAAGAGGAAGGGCGAGACCCAACAAACCGTCATTGACTTTGCAAATGAAGCCCAACGACAACACAATGCAAAGATCTTGACAATAAGAAGCGACAACGGCACCGAGTTCAAGAACTACACCTTGGATGAGTTTCTTAGTGACGAGGGCATCAAGCATCAATATTCCGCACCATACACCATCAACAAAATGGTGTAGCCGAGAGGAAGAACCAGACGTCGATGGATGCAGCAAGGACCATGATGGCGAGTTCAAATCTCCATACAACTTTTGGGCTGAAGCCATCAACACCGCATGTCATGCATCCAATCGGCTCTATCTCCGCAAAGGCTTGAACAAGACTCCATATGAGATTCTCACCGGTAACAAGCCCAACCTCAAGTACTTCCGGATGTTCAGGTGTAAGTGTTTCATTCTCAAGAAAGGTGTCCGGTTGTCTAAATTTGAGGCTAGAGCTTATGAGGGCATTTTTGTTGGTTATGCTACAAACTCTCATGCTTACTGTGTCCTCAGTAAGTCCACGGGACTTATTGAGGAGACGTGTAACGTGGAGTTTGATGAGAATAACGGCTCCCAACACTACAAAAAAAATACACTTCCGTGATGATACGTGTTTGTCACAGTAGGTCGCGTTTTTTGTCATGCATGTACATCCATGACGATTTTATGACAGAATCAAGATAGTCATACCTGTGCTGTCGTAGAAGTGTTCCATGACATTACCAAAATTATCATCACGGAAGTGTGCACTTCCATGACGATAAATCGCGCGTCACAGAAGTGCTTTCGTCAAGGGTGACCGACATGTGGCATCCACCGTAATGGAACGCCGTTAAGCTATCGGGTCGGGTTTTGGATCGTTAACAACCCCGACCAATGGGGATTCTTCACGTGTAAAATCATCATTGGCTGGAGGAAACACGTGTCGGCTCATCGTTGGGACAAATGTCATCCACTCATTGGACAGAACGCGCCTATGATGCGTCGACACATGGCACGACCCAACAGAGGCCCATTCCTGTGAAAAGGCCGGCCCGTTTGACTTGGTCAAAAGGTGGCGGGCCGGCCCATGGAAAGCCTGTTAACGGCCTGTTCGAATATAGCCCATTATAGCCCGCTAACCCAAGGCCCGTTACGCCCTATCCGAATTAGGCCCAGTAGCGTCATCTGGGCCATCCAATATGATTCCAGCCCATTTTCACTTCTGGCCCATGTATGGCCCATGACGTCTTTCGGCCCATATGAGGCCCTATGTAACTCTTGGCCTATTAACGGCCCGTGGTGAAACTGGCCCGTAATGAACAGTGTATCACTTTACACCCATTAACGGCCCGTGGTGAAACTGGCCCGTAATGAACAGTGTATCACTTTATACCCATTAACGGCCCGTTATTCCGTTGGGCCGTTTCCAGCCCAAGTTAACTTTCGGCCTTCTGAGGGCCCATTTATTCTTGGGCTCATTTGCAGCATTCGGTTACTTACGGCCCGTTACTGTCATTTTCTGCTTGTGGGCCAAATTCAGCCCGTCGTTACAGTCGGCCCGTTTGTGGATCGTTAGTCTGTTGGGCCCTTTTCATAGCATCACCAAATATGGCCTATTAACGATGGCCCGTTATGGTCGGCCCATGAACGGACGATTCCAACTGTAGCCCGTTTACGGCCATAATGCGGCCTGTTATTGGCCCATGTTTGGCCAATCGATCATACGGCCCGTATAAGGCCCATTGATGATACGGCCCGTAGAAGGCCCATTATTTCTACGGCCCGTAGAAGGCCCATTGTTTCTACGGCCCGTAGAAGGCCAACTGTTTCTACGGCCCGTAGAAGGCCCACTGTTTCTACGGCCCGTAGGAGGCCCAGTGTCACTACAGTAAATATTAGCCCATGGTTATTGTGGCCTAGTTTTAAAAAATAGGTTATTGCAGCCACTAGCAAACCGCGGAAAAAGAACTGCACTGACTACAAGCAAAGAAATAAACAAGACAACAAGGAAATAAATAAGCAAGCAACTTATGCTAGGCTATCACGGCTATTACACATATTACATCCACTCGGCATCAAAGTTCGCCACCAGTGCAAATATAGGGAACAAAGCAGCATATAAACGCCGCAGCAAAACAAGTCCAGAACTGAAACCACTTCAGAAGAGTTCAAGAAACAATATCCTGGGTACCCATAATGCTGGCATGATGCTTAGCAAGCTTATTAACTTTCTCTTGTTTGGCGCTTAAATCCTCCAGCGCTTGCTGTTGCATAAGAAAGTACGCATCTGAATTCTGCAGGGACTTCCTCAGTCCTTCGGCTTCTTGCCGCAGCATAGCTGACTAATGCCTTTCAGCTTGTAGCTGAGACTGAAGAAGCTGAAGTGATTCAGGCAGCGAGTTCGAAGAGCTTGTGCCAGCGGTACTGGCCAGTAACTCGAACACTACATCAACGCAGGACTGTGGGGTTTTCTCACTGTCTACAAGATCGTTTTTATCACCTTTCTTGGAGACCAACAGGGTTGTCTCACTATCTTGAACCTTATCTGCATTACTTTCTCTACCATTGCATAGTGGGGTGCTCTTCTCCAATATTCTGTTTGCATACTACAAGAGAAACAAGCAGACACATCACAGGTTTAGCTTGTAGTATACGAAACTCATTTTGGTAAACAGGTTCAGTACTAAGGTGGACAGGATAACAGCATGAAACAAACATATATCTATGTACTATGGTCACTGTATTGTCCATATCATTCTAGTTTATGTTCCCTAATCAAGATAGAGACACAGTTCAACTCATATATTTTTAAGACACAACAGCATAGACATAATATAAGTGTGAGAAACTACACAGCATTGGCAGCACTTGTAATGTGCATCACATGAGAACATAACTATTTATACAACTTAAACTGAAATCAACATAGAGCAAGAAGTTAGAACAGCAATCCAGTTAAAGAAATAGGTTTAAAACATACCTGTTGCGCCATTGGAGTTTCAATTGGATCCTTCAAATTCGAAAGTAGTTGGTATGATTAAATACAGTGATGCAACAGCAAAGGAGTATGGACCATAGCTACGGAATCTGACCTGAGAACAGTTGCTCTTCTGCTTTAAACGTGGAGTTTAGGTTAGCTGTGGTGGTCTTCGTGCTTTGGGCACTGCAGTAGCTTTACAAACTGCTCGTGTGGGGGTACTCTGTGGTGGACATGGTGCTTTGTCAACTATAAGTGGGTTACTATCCGCTGGGGTTGCGGTTAGATGGGTTGTAGCTGGTTCTCTGCCCAACGGTGTAAGTGTGCAATCTGGAAGAGTCTCGATTATGTGTGGTGGGGCTAGTTTGTGGGCCAGTACAACCATGGTTTTTGCTCCCTTAGATACTGCCATGACCCCCTCCAATTCAAATGGTTGATAAACAAGAAAAGAAATTGAACGTATAGACATTGTATGATAGACAGATGTGGTAATTCACATATATGTTGTCTAACCAAACAGGACAGCATGACACTATTTCACATATATGATGCCTAACTAAACAGGATAGCATGACACAGTTTCAGATATATGATGGATAACTTAACAGGATATAATGGCATAATTCAACATATGATGAGTACCTAAACAGGATGACATGACAAAACTATATGATGTCTTTCTAAAATAGGTTGGGATGAAATAATTCACATACATGTTGTCTAAGTATACAGGATGGCATGATATAATTGACATAATTGATTCATATACTAAGCAGCTGGCACTCGCATGTATGATCTCTAAACTAAGCAGATAGAATTCAATATTGTGCATATGATGTCTAAACTAAGCAATGCAAGACACCATATGCATCATATGAGAAATATGAACATTGCGACTTAGAGCATACACCTCAGGTGGGATATAGGACTGGTCATCTGTCTCTGAATCCTCCTCTGAGGAGCTCCCTGTAAACATCGAGATATATGCTTCAACAGGTACCATTGCCTGCTCTGAAGACCTTGTTTTCAGTCTAGATTTTTTCCATAACCGGCTCAAATGGCTGATACACATGAAGAGTAGTTCAATATACACAGATTGTCGACAAATGGAATATGTAATGAAAAAAAAAGATGGCATGAGATAATTCACATATATGATGCCTGGCTCCATGGCGGTGCATAATTCACATATATGATAACTGGCTGAAAAACATGGCATTGCATAATTCACATATCTGATATAGAAAGCAAACAGGAGGCATTCACACAAAGCATGTCTAATCTAAGCAGATGGCATGGCAATGCAAGACACCATATGCATGATATGAGCAATATAACCCCGCCAAATTAGAGCATGCACCTCGGGGGGGGGGAATACGACTGGTCATCTCTCTCTGAATCCTCCTCTAAGGAGCTATCTGTAACCAGCAAGAAATCTGCATCGACAGGTAGCACTGACTGCTCAGAAGACCTTGTTTTCACTCCAGATTTTCCCATGACCGACTCAAATGGCTGATGCACAGGAAGAGTAGATGAATGTATAAACATTGTTGACAAATGGAATACATTATGGAAAAAAATATGGCACAATACAATTCACATATACGATGACTGGCTAAACAGGATGGCATTGCATGATTCACGTATATGATGCCTGGCTGAAGAAGATGGCATTGCATAATTCCCATATACCCCCTCTGTTCCTAAATATTTGTCTTTTTAGAGATTTCAAATGGACTACCACATACGGATGTATTGTAACACCCCACATGCAACATGCCATATTTGTAACTCCGACTCTTGCCATTTCCGGCTATGTGTTATGTTATTCCCTCCGTTGTCGGGTTTTATCTTTCGTTTTGTATTTTGTCATGTCATGCATTTTCATATCATGTCATCATGTGCATTGCATTTGCATACGTGTTCGTCTCACGCATCCGAGCATTTTCTCCGTTGTCCGTTTTCCAATCCGGCGCTCCTATCTCCTCCGGTGCACCCCTCTTGTTTTCTTTCGTGCGCGTGTGTCAAACTTTCTCGGAATGGACCGAGGCTTGTCAAATGGCCTTATTACACCACCCGGAGACCACCGGTCAAGTTTTGTTCCATTCGGAGGTCGTTTGGTACTCCAACGGTTAACCGGGCATCCGCAAAGTCCATTTGAGTGTCCAGCAAAAACCCCCTCTAAAATCAGCCCAAAACCCACCAAACTCTCTTCCATGCTCTAGGTCGTTCGATCACGATCGTGTGGGCGAAAACCGCACCTCATTTGGAGCCTCCTAGCTCCCTCTACCTATAAATATGTGGGCATCCCGAAATACATTTGCAGACGAAACCCTAGTTCGTTTTCCCCTCGCGCCGCCGAACGTGTCCGCCTCCGGCCGGACGCGTCCACTCAGCCCGCCGCCGCCATCGCCGCCGAGGCCCGCCGGCCCACCCGCGGCCCTC
>NC_057814.1:129916264-129929932 GCF_018294505.1 Triticum aestivum | reverse complement strand
CTGGGCCCTGTTTCGCCGCCGTTCGCCAGCTCCGGCCGCCGCCTCCACGCCGGCTCCGGCGAGCCACCGCGGGCGACCCCGCCGGTCTCCTCCTCCCACGAGCGCGCACCGCCGCCGCCTCCTTCCCTCTCCTCCGGCCATCGCCGGCGAGGCCGAGGACGAGCCCGAGCCCGAGCTCCTCGAGCTCCTGTAGCTTCCCCGATCCAGATCTCGGTAGCCGTTGACTTTCCCTCGTCCCTCCTTTTTTCCTCTAAGTGTTGGATTTTTTACAGCAAGTGCCCCTGTTCGTGATGCCATAACTTCTTGCATGTAGCTCCGATTCGTGCGTGTAATATGTCAAATTGTTCGCCTCGTGATGCTCTTCATTTTGTTCAATTGCACCATATTTATTAGAGGTCATCTTGATGCCCAAATCTCTGTTGGAAGAGGGCTAGTTGCTGTTATTCTCTGGTTCTTGACAGAACTTGGAGATTTGTCATTTTTGTATCATTTAATCTGTGCATCTTATGGGCATGAGCTCTACATGTGTTTTGAAGTATGCCATGCCATCTTTCCAGTGGTGTAGTCCATGTATTTTTGTGATCTCTGTGGTGACTAGCACAAGCATGCAAAGTAGGCTCCGTAATGTTTCTGATTTCAGAGACGGTGATTTCTCCAAGTCCTTGTCTGCTGTAATTTTTTTGCCATGTAAACTTGATGCTACAGAGAGATCCATGCATATTTTGGAGATGTTCAGTAAGGGACTATTGATCCATTCATGCAATTGTTTGCAATTATGGAGTGCCATAGCATGAGTCAATCTTGCTCTACTTTTACTATAAAATATTTCTGGCAGATTCTTAACATGATATGCAATCTTGCCAAGCTTATTGTAGTGGATCCATACATGCTATGCTATTGTTCTTGCCATGGTTAGCTTCATAAACATGCCATCTTGCTGTAGGTGTGCTTGTTTTGTAATGCATTTCTCTGTAGTGAGTGCGTCAAGCTCACAAAGAGGCCTACATATTATTATTTCTGCCATGCTCTGTTTTCTGCCAAGTCTGGAACCTGATAACGAAACTTGCTATGTTTACATGCTTGCCATCATATCTTCTGTTTCTTTTTGGCTTATGGTCAGTAAGGGACTTTTGTCATGTGCATTTAGTAGAACAATTCCATGCCTTGTTTTGCTATGTTAAGTTCCTGTAGCATGTTGATTTCTTGCTCTGAACATTGCTACCTGATGCTGTTTTCTGCCATGTCCAGTTTTTCACCAAGTCTGTGAACCTGTAATCTTTTGCTCTTTTTCCATACTTGTTTGAGCTTGATATGTTGTGATCTAGCCGTAGCTCAGTGTTCATCTTTTCTCAAGCATCTCCTGTAGATTACTGCCATATGCTTTGTTGCTATGTTGGGGTGCTGTAGAATTGTTACTTTTTGCATTTTAAGTGCTATCTTGCTGTTTATCGCAGATTAGTGTCATTCTTGTTTTGATGCCATTCGCAAACCGAGCATCCGATTCCGGTGATCTTTATATCGATTTCGACCGAAATCATCTCATCTTTCCAGTGGCATGCTTGGTTTGCCAAGTTATTTCCATGTTCATCATTTTCCTTCCGGAGCACGCATATGCATCGCATATCATATCTTGCATATCATACATGTTTTGCATCATGTTGCTTGTGCATTTCTCGTGGTTGATTGTGGTTCCGTTTGCTGTGTTCTTGTCTTGGGTAGAGTCGGGAGACGAGTTCGTGAACGAGGAACCTGTCGAGTACGCTTACGAGGATCAAGCTTTCGACAACTCTGAGAACCTTGCAGGCAAGATGACCACCCCTCGAAATCACTTCTATCTTTGCTATGCTAGTTGTTCGCTCTATTGCCATGCTTCACTACCTATCACTTGCTATATCATGTCTCCCATTTTGCCATGTCAGCCCTAACAATCCTTTCCTAGCAAACCGTTGTTTGGCTAAGTTACCGCTTTTGCTCAGCCCTTCTTATAGCGTTGCTAGTTGCAGGTGAAGTTGAAGTTTGTTCCATGTCGGAACATGGATATGTTGGGATATCACAATATCTCTTATTTTATTTAATGCATCTATATATTTTGGTAAAGGGTGGAAGGCTCGGCCTTATGCCTGGTGTTTTGTTCCACTCTTGCCGCCCTAGTTACTGTTATACCACGATTATGTTCCTTGGGTTTGCGTTCCTTACACGGTCGGGTGATTTATGGGACCCCCTTGACAGTTCGCCTTGAATAAAACTCCTCCAGCAAGGCCCAACCTTGGTTTTACCATTTGCTACCTAAGCCTTTTCCCCCGGGTTTCCACGAGCCCGAGGGTCATCTTTATTTCAAACCCCCGGACCAGTGCTCCTTCGAGTGCTGCCCCAAACCGAGCAATGTCCGGCGCCCCCTGGGCAACTAGGGTCTATGCCAACCCGACGTCTGGCTCATCCGTTGTGCCCTGAGAACGAGATATGTGCAGCTCCTATCGGGATTTGTCGGCACATTCGGGGGCTTTGCTGGTCTTGTTTTACCATTGTCGAGATGTCTTGTAAACCGGGATTCCGAGACTGATCGGGTCTTTCCGGTAGAAGGTTTATCCTTCGTTGACCGTGAGAGCTTATGATGGGCTAAGTTGGGACACCCCTGCAGGGTATTATCTTTCGAAAGCCGTGCCCACGGTTATGAGGCAGATGGGAATTTGTTAATGTCCGGTTGTAGATAACTTGTCACTTGACGCAATTAAAATACATCAACTGCGTGTGTAGCCGTGATGGTCTCTTCTCGGCGGAGTCCGGGAAGTGAACACGGTCTGAGTTATGTATGACGTAAGTAGGTGTTCAGGATCACTTCTTGGTCATTGCTAGATGACGTCCGTTCCATTGCTTCTCTTCTTGCTCTCGTTTGCGCAAGTTAGCCACCATATATGCTTTCGCCGCTGCAGCTCCTCCTTATTACACCATCCTTTCCTATAAGCTTAAATTGTCTTGATCTCGCGGGTGTGAGATTGCTGAGTCCTCGTGACTCACAGATTCTCCCTAAACAGTTGTAGGTGCCGACGATGCCAGTGCAGATGATGGGGTCGATCTCAAGTGGGACTTCGACGAGGAACGTGGTCGTTACTATGTGTCTTTTTCTGATGATCAGTAGTGGAGCCCAGTTGGGACGATCGGGGATCTAGCATTTGGGGTTGTCTTATTTTCATCTGGATTTTGACCGTAGTCGGTCGATATGATTGTATTTTGGATGATGTATGATATTTATTTATGTATTGTGTGAAGTGGCGATTGTAAGCCAACTCTTTATCCCATTCTTGTTCATTACATGGGATTGTGTGAAGATGACCCTTCTTGCGACAAAACCACTATGCGGTTATGCCTCTAAGTCATGCCTCGACACGTGGGAGATATAGCCGCATCGTGGGCGTTACATGTATATAGACATATTTTAGAGTGTAGATTCACTCATTTTGTTCCGTATGTAGTCACTTGTTGAAATCTCTAAAAAGACAAATATTTAGGAATTGTGGGAGTATGATATAGAAACCAAATAGATGGCATTCACACAAAGCAAATCTAAACTAAGCTGATGACATATAAGATGTATAATGTAAGCAATGCAAGGCGCCATATGCATGATATGACCAACATCAGCATGCCAGGTTAGGGCAAACACCTCAGGTGGTAAACAGGCGTGGTTGGCTCCTTCTGAATCTCCATCTGAATAGTTATCTTCCTATGGAATACAATCTGGAAATGCAGGACGGGGGGGGCACTTCGCCCACCATGGAGCGGCGTCTGCATGACATTATATTCGCACGCAACGGTGTTCTCTTTTTCTCTACATGTTCAGTACGATTGTGTACAATATCTGACATGCATAATAAAAAAGTTAGATTTTGTAAGGCCTAAGGGGTGCATGCAAAATTTAAGACTGATGGTAGCAAACGAGTGGATGGATCCAAAACTAATGATAGCAGGTAGATTATAGCTTCAGTTTAAAAAGATAGACAATGGATCATCTATTGTTTGTTGCCCACCCAACATGAACCACATAGAAGACCCCAGATGAACCAGATAGTAGACAGATACTATTCGTTGTTGGCTCGATATGAGACCCATGGGCAATTCAAAACTCAAGATTGAATGATAAAGTAGCAGGTAATAATAACCGATGTATAACGTAAGCAAACACGAAAGACTGCGACCTCTCTTCCGGAACTGTGTAGTCCTCAGGTTCATCTGCTCAGTCGATGATGGTAATGCAGTTGGCGTGGCTGCCGGCAACGGGGAAGATGATCTGAGGCGGCGAAAGGAAGTCTGCAAGGGGATCTCTGCTGCAGTGAACGCTTCTGTCGATGGTGCACCTCAGGTGGGGTGGATGACGGCACGGCAGGAGCAGGACATAACACACAGAGTTTTCTTTGACGCCAATCTAAAAATGAAGTAAATCTGTAAGGGCTCCTTAGAATTGGAGGATTCTATAAACGCAGGGACAGGAAAAACACAGGAATAGGATAGGAATGCACGTGCAAAACAGAGCATTTGGAAACATAGGATTTCAGTCAACCTGGGTGTTTGGCTCACATGAATTGGAAGAACAGAGGAATGGAGAAACAAAGTGATGCGACGAGTGTACAACCTCCTTGGCATAGCCTTGTGGACCTCAGCATCATTGGGTTGGACGTGGAGGATGGTGATGATGCTGGTGTGACTGTCGGAGGCGGGCAAGAAGATCCGAGGCCTCTGGAAACGGTGCCGAGGGTACTGCTCCGCTGTGATGGACGGTTCCGTCGTTGGAGCAGCTCCGCTAAGGTGTACGGCGACGAGGCTGGAGCATGACAAGACAGACAACGTTAATCTGAAGTGGGACCCTAATATCATCTGCAATAGATGATGTAAAATACATCACCAAAAAGTGCTAGATGTAAAACGCATCAGCCACGCCACGTCCGCTCCGATAGATGCTGTAAGTACTGTTCACTCTAAACTTAACTGAAGAAAATGAACTTCACAGTCGAAACTGAATTTTACTGTCGAAACTGATTGAACTAGTAATAGAGCATTGCAATAGATGTTTAGGGCATTCGAGCACTAGTAGCAGAGAAGCAGTGATCTAAATCAGGAGACGCTTGAGCAGAGAACGCACTAGCAGAGAGCAAGTCGTGCAGTAGCACCGCGAGCGAGTGCTAAAGCAGCAACTCCTGTAGCTGCCGGAGGTCGTGCATCAGCAGCAGCAGCGCAAGCGAGAGCAAGAGCAGAGCAGCAGCACGAACGAAAGCAGGAGCAGTGCAGCAGCGCGATCGACAGCAAGAACAGAGCCGCAGTGCGAGCGAGAGCCGGAGCAGCTGCAGCTAGTGCCGTTGTGGAAGTCGCAGCTAAGGAAGCAACGACATGGGGGAGAGACGTCGTGGATGATGTGGCCGGCGACGGCGCCGTCGATGGAGACACGCCATGTCTGCTCGGTATCGAGCACCAGCAGCCCCGTGAGATCGAATAAAAGATAAAATGCAGTGGTGAGTGCAGAACCTCCTTGGTGGCGCCGAGTTGGCCTCGGCTTCATCGAAGGAATTGGTGAGGGTGTTGCGGTTCCGGTGGGGCAGGTCAAGACGGCGCTGTGGGGATTGAGGTGGCGCGATAGACGAGGCAAACATCGGGGCAGCTCCTTGGAGGTGGAGGACGGGGCGGCTGATCCGGCGGGACGACGAGATCGACAACGGATCCTCATCCGGTGCGGTGGATGAGGGACGGCGAGCTGTTGCGGTGGACGACATAGTCGGGGAAGAGTCTCCGGCTGGGCGGCGGTCAGGAGGCCGACGGAGGAGCGTGGGGTTTCGCGGGTTTTGGCGGCCTCGGTGTACGAATGGGGGGGCGAAGGGGGAGGCGGACCCAAGCTTAGGGACGCGCTTAAGTTACCAGCGTACCCCCACCGGTTTTGAAACCGCGACGTGGAGCTTCATTTCCGGCTGAGGGGTAGAAGGGGGATTTTGCATGTCTGGGCTACGGGAGCGATTTCGGATGAGGAGGGAGTTCTCGCGCGCGTCCAAATTTCGGGATAACAAGGCGCGGCGTGGATTGAAGAAGCGGGAGTTTCAAAGCAGGTGAGACAAAAGATACTCGAGCTTGAAAATTTCGGGATAACAAGGTGCGGATTCCTTGTTCGGCAGAACAAACTTAACGTGTAAAAAACACAATTCATACAAGACACAAGAGAGTCATGTCCCCTTTTACTATATTGCTATAGATGCCATTGGAAAAACTACAAGAAAAATGTAAAAAAAATTGGGAGAACAAGATTACCCTGCACAGTACCAAATCGATTCGCACTTCCCTCAACAACAACAAAAAACAAATCAATTCCCACCAAAGAAAGAGTAATGTCCCTTTTTATATGATTACAGATGCCATGATCTCGAATTTGAATTTTTGAATCCACGTTATGTTAAATTCGAATATATCGTTAGGTGACCTTGCGGTTTATAATTGATGTAGTCGTACATTTTGATCTTCCATCATATATGAACATTTTACTCCACCATGTGAACATATATATTGTCATCTACCATATGGACTAAATTTGAATCAATTTTCCTTATTTGAATACGATTGTTGTCAAGTTATACAATAATTTAAATATTATCTTGATAACAAAAAACATACATATAGCAGTAATCATATTTCACTATGAACTACATGTACCATACGCTCTGCAATTCAAATATTTGTATCCATTTTATGTTGAATTCAAATCATGGTACATTATTGGTCTAGGTAGCGAGATGTTTGGGATAATCTAAACCCTGTTTTCACACGTATAATTTTTTGGCTGAATTGGGACAAGTTTTGGTATAAGCCTCTTGCAAAACCGGAGATTCTCTCAACAAGCCGCGTGGTTCCGAGAGGCAACGTGTCACCTTTGTGTGTGAAACGATATACGCTGCCTCCCCCCTGATTTTATTTACAGAGGCAACATAGAACTATATGAGTGCCCTGTTAAATTTTGGAATTATTTCGGGTTCGTTTGGCCTTTTTATACATTAATTGAGTTTTTGGACTTTTAATGTGCATAATCTAAATATGAATTGCATGCACATGCTCCGGTGCACCAAAGTGGGTTGAAAAATCGCATGTGTGTCCTTGGTTGAATTTCTAGGTCCCATGGAAGAAATGAGAATGAAATTCAAACATCTGGGCGTCATGACTCGGCCGAGAACATCGAGAAACTTTGATTTTAAATTCATGTAAATCCAAAACTCGCCTGGAAATCATGAAACTTGGCATGGTGTCATGTCATGGCACTAACATGTTGTGGTAAAAAATTGGGCCAATTTGGAAGCTCGTGGTTCTAAGAGGGAACGTGCCACCTTTGAGTGTGAAACGATATACGCTGCCCCCCTTGAGTTTCTTAACAAAGGCAACATAGAACTACATTAGTGCCCTGTTAAATTTTGGAATTATTCCGGGTTCGTTTGTCGTTTTTTATACATTAATTGATTTTCTGGTCATTTAATGTGCATAAGTCAAATTTGAACTACAAGCACATGCTCTCGTGCACCAAAGTTGGTTGAAAAATCACATTTGTGTCCTCGGGTGAATTTCTAGGTCCCATGCAAGAAATGAGAATAAAATTAAAACATCTGTGCATCGTGGCTCGGCCGAGAACATTGAGAAACTTGGTTTTAAAATTCTTGTAAATCTAAAACACGTCTGAAAATCATGAAACTTGGCATGGATGTCATCTCATGGTACTACCATGTTGTGGTAAAAAAATTGGCCGAATAGGAACAGATTTTGGTATAAGCTTCTTGCAAACCGAAGCTTCTCTCAAGAAGGCTCGTGGTTCTAAGAGGGAACATGCCACCTTTGAGTGCGAAACGATATATGTTGTCCCCCTTGAGTTTATTTACAAAGGCAACATAGAACTACATGAGTGCCGTGTTAAATTTTGGAATTATTCCGGCTTCGTTTGGCCTTATTTACACATTAATTGAGTTTTTGGTCATTTAATGTGCATAATTCAAATTTGAACTACAAGCACATGCTCCCGCGCACCAAAGTTGGTTGAAAAATCACATTTGTGTCCTCGGGTGAATTTCTACTCCCTCCTTACATCTATATAGGTCCTAATGCGTTTTTCGAGGCTAACTTTGACCAAACGTTAGAGCAATAATATATGACATGAAACTTACACAAAGCATACCTTCAAATTTGTATGTCAAAGGAGCTTCCAATAATATAATTTTCATAGTATAAATCTCATGTGCTATTAATCTTGTCAATAGTCAAAGGCTGTCTTGAAAAACACATTAGGCCCTATATAGATGGAAGGAGGGAGTAGGTCCCATGCAAAAAATGAGAATAAAATTCAAACATCTGGGCATCGTGGCTCAGTCGAGAACATTGAGAAACTTGGTTTTAAAATCATGAAACTTGGCATGGTGTCATGTCATGGTAGTACCATGCCGTGGTAAAAAAAATTGGCCGAATAGGAACAAATTTTGGTATAAGCTTCTTGCAAATCGGAGCTCCTCTCAAGAACGCTCGTGGTTCTGGGAGGGAACGTGTCACCTTTGTGTGCATAATTCAAATTTGAAATACAAGCACATGTTCCAGTGCACCAAAGTTGGTTGAAAAATCACATGTGTGTGCTCGGGTAAATTTCTAGGTTCCATGCAAGAAATGGGAATGAAATTCAAAATTCTGGGCGTCGTGGCTGGGTTGGAAACATTGAGAAACTTAGTTTTTAATTCCTGTAAATCCAAAACACGCATGAAAATAATGAAACTTGGCTTGGTGCCATGACATGGCACCAACATGCTGTGGTAAATTTGCAGTCCGATTTGCGAAGGCGCACACATTAACAATCAACAAAGTCATTTTGGAACAAGTGTTGTCACGTTACAATCGGAAACACAAGTATTATTGAAACCGTAGACGTTCTACTTACTAGTACCATTTACATGCCGCCACGCGTCCCCATTTTTTATTAGCTAGGAGGCGCCGTGCAGGGTAGCTAATTGAGTACGAGAGGCGTGCGATCAGACCCCTGCGCGTGCTTATCGGGAGGAGAGCCCTTTGACCTCCATCTGCCGTCCACCTCTCTCCCAAGGTCTCCATTAATGGCGCCCGAGCCTCTGTTTAATGGCGTGGCTATGTCTCACTCGACTGAGATTTAAGAGAGAAAAAAGAAAATCTGAAAGCATGGATCTTGATGTAAGATCCGACAGACCTATATAGCATCTACTGCGACTTATAGCAAGACTGATGAATATATAAGGATGATTAAATTTTTTTTGATCAAAGAAGGGCTTGCCCCTTCCGATTTTCATTACTGAAAACCACCACAATTCACAAGAAGTTCAGCACAACTCGTTGAGAAACCACAATTCAAGGGGCGGAGGCACAAGGGGTAGTGGAGCACGGTGAGGTCCATCGAGACCTTAGAGCGCTCCATCGTCGGGTCCTGTTCGGTCTGCATGATCTCGCCCTCCTCATGTACAACCATCTCTCGACTTGGGCCGGGGTATTACAAAGCTTTACCGTCACATATTTTATACTACTTTAAGGAGCATTAAATCGACACATGCAAGTATCAAAAGGAGAGTCACGGCATGCATGCATGCGTTGTAATTAATGCATCGGTAACGCAAATTATTGAAATATATCGAGTGCAGTGCTTTGATGTGTCACGTCAACTCGTACATCAACGAGAAGTTTGATTATCCTCTCCCTCGCGGACTTAACTGCACCTGCCTTTGGCTGTATGACAGGTTGGCCACACACCTATCGGGCCCACCTGTCATACACGCAAAGGCAGGAGCGTCCCGCCCTCGCCCATGAGCGTGGTGGCTGGCAAGACTAGGAGAAGCTTTCGCTACGCGCTCTTCCTCCCGCACGCGGTGGACATGCAACAGTTCAATCGGTGTCAGATGGCCAGAAGCGTACTGTAGTACTCCTCCAGTGCAGTAGTACTCCATCATTGTTCGACTTCCCGAAGAGGCAAAGAGCCAAGCGCAGCCCGGACGCTCCTGTGGCAGTTTCATGTGTAGAGTAGTCTAGGATAGCGTGTACCGTGCGTGTAAGCTTAAAATCGTTGGGGTCGGTTCCATGCTATGTGGCCGTCTCAAAGTTTTTTTTAAATTAAAATAGTCTTCTGGCCCTACCTGACACCCTGGTGATTGTAGTTTGCACGCTCATCTGGTCAAGACTGGAATATATATTTTAATTTGTTTTTTTTTCGAAAAGGGGGGACTCCCCTGCCTCTGCATCAGAACAATGCATATGGCCACATATATTTTAATTTGTGGTGAGTAAATGTTAGAGGTTGCAGCAAATATATTGTACACTGCGGGTCTTTCAGCCAAGTTTAGAGGCAAGCATGTGGGGCCAGTGCTATGATGTGTCGCGTCAACTCGTACAACGAGGAGAAGCTTATTTTAATACACGCCTTCTCCCTCACCCATGCGCGTGGTTGCTCGCAAGCTTTTGCTTAGTAGTACTTCTACAACAAGCTATCCGTCCCGCTCGCGGTGGGCGGACATGCAGCAGTGGATTCGACACTGTAGAAGCAGTAGTAGTAACATCATTGTTCGTCTTCTCGAAGAGGTGAAGAGCCAAGCGCAAACCGAACGTTGCAGTTGCGAACATTGGAGCATGCATATAGCCAGGCTCTTGCATGAGACAAAATTGCTATGTGAGCCCACTATTGTACTAGTATGTACAACTACTTGCTAGTATAGCCTTGTAAACCAGAAAGGAGTATTTGCCCTTCTAGAGATTTCAACAAGTGACTAGACTACGCTGAGACGGAGTACATATGGAAAAAATGAGTGAATCTGCACCGTAAATAAATACGTACTAGTTCTATCGTTTTCGTCTCCGAGGTGCACAATATTGAGTATACTGACTAATCTCTTTTTGACACGCATTTACGTTTTTTTACACAATACATACGCAAGCGCTCATATACACGCGCATACACTCACCCCTATGAACGCACACACGCACGGTACTATCATCTTGAAATTTATGAAGTCGCCATTGGCACCTCGTCGTCGACGGGTCCATTGGTACTTGAATGCCAAGGAGGGAGAGGGTAGCGGTTCCCGAGACGTTGAACGGTCAATGATGCATCCTCAATTACATGCAGAGGGAATTAATTGGAGAAGCAGAATAGAGCCAGCACGATGTGAATGCAATAGAGTTTGGAATCTCATATAATAAAGGCGCCCCACCACTCCAATCCATCTACTCCCAAGTCTCTGCGCAACATTGCTCACTCCAATCCAAGACCAAGTGACCAGAATTCACAAGCACCTATGGAGGCGATGGACGCGAGCGGCAGTCGGCAGTGCCAAATCATCCAAGGCGCCGGCCTGCGGCCCCACACCGCGCAGCATTTCCAGACGGTGCTGGCGACCGTAGGCATCGTAGCCCTCGTCGACGCCGGCTTCACCTCTCGCATGGACGACATGATGGTCAACTCCATCCGCAAGTTCACCGCCGTCAAGAAGCGCGCGGACGACCTTGCCGTACTGCTCCAGCACGCGCGCCCAGGCTCCTCATTGCCTGCCACCCTCATCGGCCTCCATGGTGATGAACTCTTTCAAGCCCTGGTGGCCCTGCATGTGCCGGAGGTCGCGACGAAGAATGTGCACCTCGAGGCCGCGCTCGCCGCGCAGCGCCTCGCCATGCAAGAAACCGTCGACCTGCACATCCACGTCTACGAGGAAATCGTCTACATAGGCCACTACAAGGCAAGCGAGGACAGAAAGACGTTGGCCTTCTTCCAGCGTCTGGAATCTTTGGACGCCATTGTTCAGAAGCACGTCGACCTGGCCACGAAAGCCGCTGCTACTTAGGCGTCGTTTGGTGGGCCGGCGCCCTGAGTCGAGGAGGTGGACGTCATTGATGGATGCATCTCTTCTTGCCTCATGTAACCAGCACTGCATCGCCTCGTGGCCTTAATTTTTTATTAGTATAGTACTCCCTCCGTTCCCAAATATAAGTCTTTCTAAATATTCCAGCAAGTGACTACTACATACGGAGCAAAATGAGTGAATCTACACTCTAAACTATGTCTACATACATCTGTATACTGTATTCCATTTGAAATAGTATCTAAAAAGGCTTATATTTATGAACGGAGGGAGTATATGGCATTTTTATTCCAGTCGTAACGTTTTCACTGTGAGGTGGGGCCCGGCTAACCTCCACACCATAGCGCATCGTCCTCCTACCTGGCACCACATCCGCCATGATCGCAAGTGCGAACACTCTGCGGGAGAGCTTGTCTTCGGGGATGAACCTCGAGGTCGCCGCCCTCGCTCAAGTCGCCTCTCGCGACGCAATAGCGGCGTAGCCGGACGCGGACGCGACCGCACAAGAGGTGGCCACGCTGGCGGCCGACGACGGGAGCACCGTCAGCCACGCGTCCTACTTGCCGCCGTCCAACGTCCGGCACCGCCGAGGTCGGGGACTCCTCCGAGGATGAGTAGGGCATGGTGTGCCAACTGGCCGGTCCGTATCCCGTGTTCTACTCGTCCTCACCGGAGACTGCACCTTCACTTCACGGGTCTTGAACCCCGCCCCCGTACATAGAGATCGCAGATGGAGGACGTCGATCGCCGCCGTAGAATAGGTTTAGGGTCGGGTTTCTTTTATTTTTCTGTCTTATAAAAGTTCGAAATGTAATGAAAATCTGTCGTGTTTGCATTAATCTCGGCCGGTGTATGTGAACCTTCACAATAATATACATATTGTAGGAGTACTAGCAAGATGCCCGTGCGTTGCACGGAAGATCAAGATCTTGTGGGAGAAAATGATGAACGAGGGAAAGCCTTATCTGCAAATGTGGAGAGGAGTGCGGGTAAATTGTCATAGTTTCCTTCCTATCCGTTAGATATAGATCGGACGGCCTATATTGCAGGATGACAGGCACACCATCATCACCAACTCTGCTTTTTATTGAACCAAGACAAATCTAACATGTGAAGTAAAATAAACACATAGGGTCTATACATACACAAATTATCTTAGGCACTCCAATAGTACATCCACTACACATTCACGCATTTCACATCTTTCTACATCTACGGGAACCTACGAAAGGGTTAACGTAAATTGCCTCTCTCTCTCTCTCCTCCCCTAATTTTCATGGTGGTGGGCCCCTCCCTCCCCCCAATCTACAATCAACAGCTCACACGTTTCACATTACGTTAATTACGTAACTGGGATTACGTAGGTGTAGCATTACTCGTCCTAAAAAACCCAACTAAGCCAACCTCCTAGCATATCGCGCGGGAAAAAGACCCGGCCGCGCCGTTTTAGTCGGGATTACCGGATTACTAGTAGTAGTATCGATGGATTGCGCGAAGCAACAAATTTTTGTTTTGAGGGGGCGAAGCACCTAGTTTAAAAGGAAAAAGGCGGTACACTCACAGCACTCCTGTCGCGGTCGCATTGCACCCCACACACGTTCGGTCCTGCACACGGCTCACGCAAACGAAACGCGCTTCGGCTTGCCTCTTCACTGACACGTGGGACTGCACTTGGAGAAACCGACCATGCGCCAAACTCCCCCCGCCCACCGTGCGAAAATCCTCCCCCCCCCCACACACCCAAAAATTCCCCCCAAATCCGATTCAACCGCCCTTCGGCCAACTAGCCAATAATATTCCCCAA
>NC_057814.1:129915345-129916079 GCF_018294505.1 Triticum aestivum | reverse complement strand
CCGCCCTCCCCGCCGCGCCGATACGTCGGCGCCGCGGTTCGGCGATCCTCTCGCTCCCACAGTACGCTCTCGTAGACTGCCGTCCTGTAACACCCCGCATGTAACTTGCCATATTTGTAACTCCGACTCTTGCCATTTCCGGCTATGTGTTATGATTTTCCCTCCGTTGTCGGGTTTTGTCTTTCGTTTTGTATTTTGTCATGTCATGCATTTTCATATCATGTCATCATGTGCATTGCATTTGCATACGTGTTCGTCTCATGCATCCGAGCATTTTCCCCGTTGTCCGTTTTACAATCCGGCGCTCCTATCTCGTCCGGTGCACCCCTTTCGTTTTCTTTCGTGTGCGTGTGTCAAACTTTCTCGGAATGGACCGAGGCTTGTCAAGTGGCCTTATTATACCACCCGGAGACTACCGGTCAAGTTTCGTTCCATTCGGAGGTCGTTTGGTACTCCAACGGTTAACCGGGCATCCGCAAAGTCGATTTGAGTGTCCAGCAAAACCCCCTCTAAAACCAGCCCAAAACCCACCAAACTCTCTTCCATGCTCTAGGTCGTTCGATCACGAACGTGTTGGCGAAAACCGCACCTCATTTGGAGCCTCCTAGCTCCCTCTACCTATTTATATGTGGGCATCCCGAAAAACGAAATCGCAGTCTAAACCCTAGCGTCTTCCACCTCACGCCGCCGGACAAAGTCCACCCGCGCCGGACACGCCCGCCCGCGCCGGCGGA
>NC_057814.1:129906776-129914812 GCF_018294505.1 Triticum aestivum | reverse complement strand
CCGCCGCCACTGGCCCCGCCGCCGCCGGCCCCGAGGCCGCCGCCTCCTCCTCCCTCCGGTGCCACTCCGGCCCCCCCTCGCCGCCGCGGCCTCCCTCTCCTCTCCTCCCGCCGGCGAACTCCATCGGGCCGAGCTCCTCGATCGGATCTGGTATCCCGTTGACTTTTCTCGTACCCCCTCAAATCCTCCAAGTCCCCAAATTTTCTCAGTATGTGCCTCTGTTCGTATAGCTATAACTCCGTGCATGTAGCTCCGATTCGCGCGTGTAATATGTCAAATTGTTCGACTTTTGATGTTCTTCATTTTGTTCAATTGCACCATGTTCATTAGAGGTCATCTTGATGCCCAAATCTCTGTTGGAAGAGGGCTAGTTGCTGTTATTCTCTGGTTCTTATCAGAACTTGGAGATTTGTCATTTTTGTATCATTTAATCTGTGCATCTTATGAGCATGAGCTCTACATGTGTTTTGAAGTATGCCATTCCATGTTTCCAGTGGTGTAGTCCATGTATTTTCGTGATCTCTGTGGTGACTAGCACAAGCATGCAAAGTAGGCTCCGTAATGTTTCTGATTTCAGAGACTAAGTGATTTCTCTAAGTCCTTGTCTACTGTAATTTTGTTGCCATGTAAACTTGATGCTACAGCGAGATTCATGCATATTTTGAAGATGTTCAGTAAGGATGTTTTGTAGATATAGTTGTAATTGATCCATTCCTGTAACTGTTTGCAATTATGGAGTGTCATAGCATGACTCAATCTTGCTCTACGTTTGCTATAAAATATTTCTGGCAGATTCTTAACATGATATGCAATTTTGCCAAGCTTATTGTAGTTGATCCATACATGCTATGCTATTGTTCGTGCCATGGATAGCTTCATGAGCATGCCATCGTGCTGTAGATATGCTTGGTTTGTAATGCATTGCTCTGTAGTGAGTGCATCAAGCTCACAAAGAGGCCTACATATTATTATTTCTGCCGTGCTCTGTTTTCTGCCAAGTCTGAAACCTGATAACGAAACTTGCTATGTTTACATGCTTGCCACCATATCTTCTGGTCCTTTTTGGCTTATGGTCAGTAAGAGACTTTTGTCATGTGCATCTATTAGAACACTTCCATGCCTTGTTTTCCTATATTAAGTTCCTGTAGCATGTTGATTTCGTGCTCTGAACATTGCTACCTGATGTGATTTCTGCCATGTCCAGTTTTTCACCAAGTCTGTGAACCTGTTATCTTTTGCATTTTTGCCATGCTTGTTTGAGCTTGATATGTTGCGAACTAGCCGTAGCTCAGTGTTCATCTTTTGTCACGCATCTCCTGTAGATTACTGCCATGTGCTTTGTTGCTATGTTGGGGTGCTGTAGCATTGTTGCTTGTTGCATTTTAAGTGCTATCTTACTGTTAATCGCAGATTCGTGTCATTCTTGTTTTGCTTGCCATTTGCAAACCGTGCATCCGATTCCGGTGATCTTTATATCGATTTCGACCGAAATCATCTCATCTTTCCAGTGGCATGCTTGGTTTGCCAAGTGACTGCCATGTTCATCATTTCCCCTCCGGGGCACGCATATGCATCGCATATCATATCTTGCATATCATACATGTTTTGCATCATGTTGCTTGTGCATTTCTCGTTGTTGATTGTGGTTCCGTTTGTTTGTGTTCTTGTCTTGGGTAGAGCCGGGAGACGAGTTCGTGAACGAGGAACCTGTTGAATACGCTTACGAGGATCAAGCTTTCGACAACTCTGAGAACCTTGCAGGCAAGATGACCACCCCTCAAAATCACTTCTATCTTTGCTTTGCTAGTTGTTCGCTCTATGGCCATGCTCCGCTACCTATCACTTGATATATCATGCCTCCCATTTTGCCATGTCAGCCTCTAACCATTCTCTCCTAGCAAACCGTTGTTTGGCTAAGTTACCGCTTTTGATCAGCCCCTCTTATAGCGTTGCTAGTTGCAGGTGAAGTTGAAGTATGTTCCATGTCGGAACATGGATATGTTGGGATATCACAATATCTCTTATTTAATTAATGCTTCTATATATATTTGGTAAAGGGTGGAAGGCTCGGCCTTATGCCTGGTGTTTTGTTCCACTCTTGTCGCCCTAGTTACTGTTATACCGGGATTATATTCCTTGAGTTTGCGTTCCTTACACGGTCGGGTGATTTATGGGACCCCCTTGACAGTTCGCCTTGAATAAAACTCCTCCAGCAAGGCCCAACCTTGGTTTTACCATTTTCTACCTAAGCCTTTTCCCCCGGGTTTTCGCGAGCCCGAGGGTCATCTTATTTTAACCCCCCGGGCTAGTGCTCCTTCGAGTGTTGGTCCGAACTGAGCAGACTGCGGGGCCCCCTCCTGGAAACTCAAGGTCTGGTTTTACTCGTAGGATGTCTCATCCGGTGTGCCCTGAGAACGAGATATGTGCAGCTCCTATCGGGATTTGTCGGCACATTCGGGTGGCTTTGCCGGTCTTGTTTTACCATTGTCGAGATGTCTTGTAACCGGGATTCCGAGACTGATCGGGTCTTTCCGGGAGAAGGTTTATCCTTCGTTGACCGTGAGAGCTTATGATGGGCTAAGTTGGGACACCCCTGCAGGGTATTATCTTTCGAAAGCCGTGCCCGCGGTTATGAGGCAGATGGGAATTTGTTAATGTCCGGTTGTAGATAACTTGTCCTTGACCCAATTAAAATACATCAACTGTGTGTGTAGCCGTGATGGTCTCTTCTCGGCGGAGTCCGGGAAGTGAACACGGTCTGTGTTATGAATGACGTAAGTAGGTGTTCAGGATCACTTCTTGGTCATTGCTAGATGACGTCCATTCCATTGCTTCTCTTCTCGCTCTCATTTGCGCAAGTTAGCCACCATATATGCTTTTGTCGTTGCAGCTCCTCCTTATTACACCATCCTTTCCTATAAGCTTAAATAGTCTTGATCTCGCGGGTGTGAGATTGTTGAGTCCTCGTGACTCACAGATTCTCCCTAAACAGTTGCAGGTGCCGACGATGCCAGTGCAGATGATGGCGTCGATCTCAAGTGGGAGTTCGACGAGGAACGTGGTCGTTACTATGTGTCTTTTCTTGATGATCAGTAGTGGAGCCCAGTTGGGACGATCGGGGATCTAGCATTTGGGGTTGTCTTATTTTCATCTGGATTTTGACCGTAGTCGGTCTATATGATTGTATTTTGGATGATGTATGTTTAATATTTATGTATTGTGTGAAGTGGCAATTGTAAGCCAACTCTTTATCCCATTCTTGTTCATTACATGGGATTGTGTGAAGATGACCCTTCTTGCGACAAAACCACTATGCGGTTATGCCTCTAAGTCGTGCCTCGACACGTGGGAGATATAGCCGCATCGTGGGCGTTACAAGTTGGTAATCAGAGCCATCCCCGACTTAGGAGCCCCCCTGCTTGTTCGAATCGCTGGCGTTGTTGAGTCTAGAACAAAAATGTTTTGAGTCTTAGGATTATATATATCGGAGAGTAGGATTCTTTTTACTCCTCAGTCCCTTCGTCGCTCTGGTGAGGTCTCCTGACGTAGAAGTTTTGACTATTCTCTCCTCAAATTTCACTAAAAAAAAAATTTAGGATCACGCGGGTATCTTGGAATCGTTCCGATGGTTTTGTGACGAGAACATTGTTCTTGGTGCCTCCTGTCATTTAGGGGTTGTGGCAGTGTCCCGGGGAGTTGAGCTCCGAGGTGTTGTCGTCACAATTTTATCGTTGCAGTTCTGGAATACCTGAGTTTCGCCGACATCGAAATCTCTTTTATGCAGTTGTTGGTGAGATCACCTCGACGCCACCCAGTACTGGGGCGGGAGTTCGGGAGTATTGCCATAACTTGTATAACGGATGTTTTTCGAAGGTTGAGGTAAACGATTTCCGAAGGTTTCTTGGTTATGTGTTGACGGATGGATACAGCTGGATCTAGGGATTGCTAGTTTGGGTGATATATTTTGTGTCCCCTGTATCCCTAGCACCAGATTGCATAACCAGAAAGTTTCGGGTGTTTATAAGTGGGAATTCAAGTAGCCTTAGGATATCTTTCCGATAGACGCATGATATGAGATTGGGGTTCGACGTCTAGTGGTCCGCCTGTATACGGTCGATTTTACAGTGGTCTCGTTGTGTCTTAAAGAGTCCATGGCTTTGTCGACTCGGGGACGCTTCGTATGTCATGTGCACAGCCTTGTACATGATGGTGCTGTACGATTGAGCCCGTGTGGGCCCCACCACAAAAACTTCGGACGAAATATCTATCATATGTTTGTTTCGGCTTATTCTGCAAGCCAATACTTGTTTTATTTTGTATTGGGGTATTCGAGTTGCTTCGAATTCATATGTTGATTCCATATCTTTTTCAAGTGGCTTCTCAACTTATGGAAGTGTGATGTTTTACTACGGAATTCATTCGTTCATCTTCGTTCGACTGTTTATTGTGAAGACTATATGTTGCAATTTCTATCCGTTGATTCTACTTATCTATTTGTCTATCAAGATGCTAACGGATGTCACCCTCTTCAGGATGGCTCCGCCAACGCGTCAGAATCCGGATCGCAATGAAGGGAGTCAAGCGAACCCTCCGCCACCACCTCCGCCTCCGGAGGCATGGCAAGCAATCATGGCAGCCACCAACGCCAATGCTCAGATGATTCTGCAACTCTTGCACGAACGTACTCAAGGGCAAGACAATCAAGAACAAGTATCCACTTCCCAACATCAATGAGCTATTTGAGCAACTCAAAGGGGCTAAAGTATTCTCGAAGCTTGACCTTCGTATGGGTTATCATCAGATTCGCATTCGTGAAGAAGATATTCCCAAGACAGCATTCAGAACAAGCTTTGGTTCTTATGAATATACTGTCGTGTCTTTCGGCCTTGTCAATGCCCCTCCAGTGTTCTCTCGGATGATGAATTTCATCTTCAACCCCTATACCAATGAATTCGTTCTAGTGTATCTCGATGATATCTTGGTCTTCTCCAAGAATAAGCAGGATCATGCCAAACATTTGCGATTGGTGCTCGACAAGCTCAGAGAGTATCAATTCTATGCGAAGTTCTCCAAATGTGAGTTTTGGCTTGATGAAGTTCTTTTCCTTGGTCACATCATCTCTGCCAGGGGCATCGCTGTTAACCCCGAGAAGGTGTCCGCAGTTGTGAATTGGGAACCTCCTCAAAATGTCAAGCAGCTTCGAAGTTTTCTTGGTCTTGAAAGCTATTGCCGAAGATTCGTTGAGAATTTCTCCAAGATTGCAAAGCCTCTTTCCAACCTCCTACAGAAGCATGTGAAGTATGTCTGGTCTCCTGAGTGTGATGTTGCTTTCAACACTCTCAAAGAGAAACTAGTCACAACTCCTGTCTTGACTCCTCCTGATGAATCCAAGCCGTATGAAGTTTTCTGTGATGCTTCTCTCCAAGGTCTCGGTGCTGTGTTAATGCAAGAGAAGAAAGTTGTGGCCTATACCTCTCGTCAGTTGAAGCCCAACGAGAAGAACTACCCCACTCACGATCTTGAGTTGGCGGCAGTTGTCCATGCATTGATAACGTGGAGACATCTCTTGTTGGGAAGACAAGTGGACATTTTCACCGATCAGAAGAGTCTCAAGTATATCTTCACTCAGCCCAACCTCAACCTCAGGCAGACTCGATGGGTCGAAATGATTCAAGAGTACAATCCGAGTATCGAATATACTCTAGGCAAAGCAAATGTCATTGCAGATGCTTTAAGTAGGAAGGCTTATTGCAACAGCTTAATTCTCAAGCCTTTCCAACCGGATCTTTGTGAAGCTTTCCGCAAGCTGAATCTCCAAGTTGTTCCTCAAGGCTTTCTTGCCAACCTCATAGTATCTCCTACTTTGGAAGATCAAATTCGTGAGGCACAACTCCTTGATGCCATGGTGAAGAAGGTGAAACGTGGTATCGACAAGGGTCTTTCCAAATACAAGTGCTATCACATTGATGACAGAGACACCTTATTCTTCGAGGACCGGATTGTGGTTCCTAAAGGTGATCTAAGGAAAGTCATAATGAACGAGGCGCACAATTCTCTCCTTTCCATTCATCCTGGAAGTACGAAGATGTATCATGACCTCAAGCAGTCGTATTGGTGGACTCGAATGAAGCGAGAAATTGCTCAATTCGTGAATGAATGTGATGTCTGCCGAAGAGTGAAAGCAGAACATCAACGACCAGCTGGTCTCCTCCAACCTCTTGCTATCCCAGAATGGAAGTTTGATCATATCGAAATGGACTTCGTGACTGGATTCCCAAATCCAAGCGCGGAAATGATGCTATCTTCATTGTCATCGACAAGCTCTCTAAAGTGGCTCATTTCCTTCCAATCAAAGAATCTATCACAGCAGCTCAGCTGGCAGAGCTATACACCTCCAGAATTGTCTCTTTGCACGGCATTCCACAATTGATTTCTTCAGATCGTGGAAGCATCTTCACCTCTAAGTTCTGGGACTCCTTCCAGAAGGCCATGGGCACTAACATTCGCTTCAGCACAGCTTTCCATCCTCAAACTAGTGGCCAAGTCGAGCGAGTCAATCAAATTCTTGAAGATATGCTCAGGGCTTGTGTCATTTCCTTTGGCATGAAATAGGAAGATTGTCTTCCATATGCTGAATTCTCCTACAACAACAGCTTCCAAGCGAGTTCGGGCAAGGCCCCATTCGAGATTCTCTATGGCAGAAAGTGCCGTACTCCTCTCAATTGGTCAGAGACTGGTGAACGCCAACTTCTTGGCAATGACTTAATCACTAAAGCTGAAGAAATGTGTAAAGTCATCCGTGATAATCTCAAAGCCGCGCAATCGCGTCAGAAGAGTTACTATGATAGTAAGCATCGTGATTTGGCTTTCGAGATCGGAGACCATGTCTACCTCCGCGTCTCTCCAATGAAAGGCACTCGTCGCTTCGGTATCAAAGGGAAGCTTGCCCCTAGATACGTGGGTCCTTTCAAGATCATTGGCAAAAGAGGCGACCTCGCCTATCAACTTGAGCTTCCTTCCAACTTCGCGAACGTGCACGATGTGTTCCACGTGTCACAGCTTCGTAAGTGCTTCGAGACGCCTGAGCGCACTATCAACTTCGAAGAGATTGACCTCCAAGAAGATTTGTCTTATCATGAGCACCCTGTTGCTATTCTTGAAGAAACTGAGCGCAAGACTCGCAACAAGTCAATCAAATTTATGAAAGTGAAGTGGTCACACCATTCCGACCGGGAAGCCACCAGGGAACGCGAGGACCATCTCCGTTCCGAATATCCCGAGTTCTTTCAGTCCTAGATCTCGGGACGAGATCCCCTCGTAGTGGTGGAGTGTTGTAACACCCCGCATGTAACTTGCCATATTTGTAACTCCGACTCTTGCCATTTCCGGCTATGTGTTATGATTTTCCCTCCGTTGTCGGGTTTTGTCTTTCGTTTTGTATTTTTTCATGTCATGCATTTTCATATCATGTCATCATGTGCATTGCATTTGCATACGTGTTCGTCTCATGCATCCGAGCATTTTCCCCGTTGTCCGTTTTGCAATCCGGCGCTCCTATCTCCTCCGGTGCACCCCTTTCGTTTTCTTTTGTGTGCGTGTGTCAAACTTTCTCGGAATGGACCGAGGCTTGTCAAGGGGCCTTATTATACCACCCGGAGACTACCGGTCAAGTTTCGTTCCATTCGGAGGTCGTTTGGTACTCCAACGGTTAACCGGGCATCCGCAAAGTCCATTTGAGTGTCCAGCAAAAACCCCCTCTAAAACCAGACCAAAACCTACCAAACTCTCTTCCATGCTCTAGGTCGTTCGATCACGAACGTGTGGGCGAAAACCGCACCTCATTTGGAGCCTCCTAGCTCCCTCTACCTATTTATATGTGGGCATCCCGAAAAACGAAATCGCAGTCTAAACCCTAGCGTCTTCCACCTCGCGCCGCCGGACAAAGTCCACCCGCGCCGGACACGTCCGCCCGCGACGGCGGACGAATCGCGCGCCGCCACGTCAGCGTCCGCCGCCGCCGTACCGTGCCGGCCCGC
>NC_057814.1:129895407-129906431 GCF_018294505.1 Triticum aestivum | reverse complement strand
TGCCGCCGCGGCCTCCCTCTCCTCTCCTCCCGCCGGCGAACTCCATCGTGCCGAGCTCCCTCGATCGGATCTGGTAGCCCGTTGACTTTTCTCGTACCCCTCAAATCCTCTAAGTCCCCAAATTTTCTCAGTATGTGCCTCTGTTCGTATAGCTATAACTCGGTGCATGTAGCTCCGATTCGCGCGTGTAATATGTCAAATTGTTCGCCCCTTCAAGTTCTTCATTTTGTTCAATTGCACCATGTTCATTAGAGGTCATCTTGATGCCAAAATCTCTGTTGGAAGAGGGCTAGTTGCTGTTATTCTCTGGTTCTTATCAGAACTTGGAGATTTGTCATTTTTGTATCATTTAATCTGTGCATCTTATGAGCATGAGCTCTACATGTGTTTTGAAGTATGCCATGCCATCTTTCCAGAGGTGTAGTCCATGTATTTTTGTGATCTCTGTGGTGACTAGCACAAGCATGCAAAGTAGGCTCCGTAATGTTTCTGATTTCAGGGACTTAGTGATTTCTCCAAGTCCTTGTCTGCTGTAATTTTGTTGCCATGTAAACTTGATGCTACAGAGAGATCCATGCATATTTTTAAGATGTTCAGTAAGGATGTTTTGTAGATATAGTTGTAATTGATCCATTCCTGTAACTGTTTGCAATTATGGATTGTCATAGCATGACTCAATCTTGCTCTACTTTAACTATAAAATATTTCTGGCAGATTCTTCACATGATATGCAATTTTGCCAAGCTTATTGTAGTTGATCCATACATACTATGCTATTCTTCTTGCCATGGATAGCTTCATAAGCATGCCATCTTGCTGCAGGTATTCTTGATTTGTCATGCGTTGCTCTGTAGTGAGTGCGTCAAGCTCACAAAGAGGCCTACATATTATTATTTCTGCCATGCTCTGTTTTCTGCCAAGTCTGAAACCTGATAACGGAACTTGCTATGTTTACATGCTTACCACCATATCTTTGGGTCCTTTTTGGCTTATGGTCAGTAAGGGACTTTTGTCATGTGCATCTATTAGAACACTGCCATGCCTTGTTTTGCTATGTTAAGTTCCTGTAGCATGTTGATTTCGTGCTCTGAACATTGCTACCTGATGTGATTTCTGCCATGTCCAGTTTTTCACCAAGTCTGTGAACCTGTTATCTTTTGCACTTTTGCCATGCTTGTTTGAGCTTGATATGTTGCGAACTAGCCGTAGCTCAGTGTTCATATTTTGTCAAGCATCTCCTGTAGATTACTGCCATATGCTTTGTTGCTATGTTGGGGTGCTGTAGAATTGTTACTTTTTGCATTTTAAGTGCTATCTTGCTGTTTATCGCAGATTCGTGTCATTCTTGTTTTGCTTGCCATTTGCAAACCGTGCATCCGATTCCGGTGATCTTTATATCGATTTCGACCGAAATCATATCATCTTTCCAGTGGCATGCTTGGTTTGCCAAGTGACTGCCATGTTCATCATTTCCCCTCTGGGGCACGCATATGCATCGCATATCATATCTTGCATATCATACATGTTTTGCATCATGTAGCTTGTGCATTTCTCGTTGTTGATTGTGGTTCCGTTTGTTTGTGTTCTTGTCTTGGGTAGAGCCGGGAGACGAGTTCGTGAACGAGGAACCTGTTGAGTACGCTTACGAGGATCATGCTTTCGACAACTCTGAGAACCTTGCAGGCAAGATGACCACCCCTCGAAATCACTTCTATCTTTGCTTTGCTAGTTGTCCGCTCTATTGCCATGCTCCACTACCTATCACTTGCTATATCATGCCTCCCATTTTGCCATGTCAGCCTCTAACCATCCTCTCCTAGCAAACCGTTGTTTGGCTAAGTTACCGCTTTTGCTCAGCCCCTCTTATAGCGTTGCTAGTTGCAGGTGAAGTTGAAGTTTGTTCCATGTCGGAACATGGATATGTTGGGATATCACAATATCTCTTATTTAATTAATGCTTCTATATATATTTGGTAAAGGGTGGAAGGCTCGGCCTTATGCCTGGTGTTTTGTTCCACTCTTGCCGCCCTAGTTACTGTTATACCGGGATTATATTCCTTGAGTTTGCGTTCCTTACACGGTCGGGTGATTTATGGGACCCCCTTGACAGTTCGCCTTGAATAAAACTCCTCCAGCAAGGCCCAACCTTGGTTTTACCATTTGCTACCTAAGCCTTTTCCCCCGGGTTTTCGCGAGCCCGAGGGTCATCTTATTTTAACCCCCCGGGCCAGTGCTCCTTCGAGTGTTGGTCCGAACTGAGCAGACTGCGGGGCCCCCTCCTGGAAACTCGAGGTCTGGTTTTACTCGTAGGATGTCTCATCCAGTGTGCCCTGAGAACGAGATATGTGCAGCTCCTATCGGGATTTGTCGGCACATTCGGGTGGCTTTGCTGGTCTTGTTTTACCATTGTCGAGATGTCTTGTAAACCGGGATTCCGAGACTGATCGGGTCTTTCCGGGAGAAGGTTTATCCTTCGTTGACCGTGAGAGCTTATGATGGGCTAAGTTGGGACACCCCTACAGGGTATTATCTTTCGAAAGCCGTGCCCGCGGTTATGAGGCAGATGGGAATTTGTTAATGTCCGGTTGTAGATAACTTGTCCTTGACCCAATTAAAATACATCAACTGCGTGTGTAGCCGTGATGGTCTCTTCTCGGCGGAGTCCGGGAAGTGAACACGGTCTGTGTTATGAATGACGTAAGTAGGTGTTCAGGATCACTTCTTGGTCATTGCTAGATGACGTCCGTTCCATTGCTTCTCTTCTCGCTCTCATTTGCGCAACTTAGCCACCATATATGCTTTCGCTGCTGCAGCTCCTCGTTATTACACCATCCTTTCCTATAAGCTTAAATAGTCTTGATCTCGCGGGTGTGAGATTGCTGAGTCCTCGTGACTCACAGATTCTCCCTAAACAGTTGCAGGTGCCGACGATGCTAGTGCAGATGATGGCGTCGATCTCAAGTGGGAGTTCGACGAGGAACGTGGTCGTTACTATGTGTCTTTTCCTAATGATCAGTAGTGGAGCCCAGTTGGGACGATCGGGGATCTAGCATTTGGGGTTGTCTTATTTTCATCTGGATTTTGACCGTAGTCGGTCTATATGATTGTATTTTGGATGATGTATGTTTAATATTGATGTATTGTGTGAAGTGGCGATTGTAAGCCAACTCTTTATCCCATTCTTGTTCATTACATGGGATTGTGTGAAGATGACCCTTCTTGCGACAAAACCACTATGCGGTTATGCCTCTAAGTCGTGCCTCGACACGTGGGAGATATAGCCGCATCGTGGGCGTTACAAGTCCTCTAGCCGCGCCGCCACCTCTGGCTACGTTCTTGTGGAGGCGCACGGCGGTCAGCGTCGCCACCGCTGGCGACGGTCGTGTGGAGACGCACGGCGGTCAGCTTATCCCACGGTACGCGCATTCTAGACTGAGGCCCTGTTCATGTCGGTGTAGCGCTGAATGTTAGCTGATAGACGCTGTTAATCTCACTATTTGCCAAAGTAGTTTACTTTCAATATGCTCTTCTTAAGAAGCTTCCTTGCCCTGTTCTGCACTCAATCTGCTTAGCTGAGATGGCATGCCAAGGCCGATTAGTTGCTAAAATATCCTGCCATATATTTATTGTGACATAGATTGCCATGGTCTAGTAGCCAATCTGTTAGGTGAAATAGCTCTACACCATTTTGTACTCGATCTTTGTTGCTGCGATGGCCTTCGATAGTTCGATGGCTGTCTGCTCGGCCTCATTGAATGGTGAAACAGCCTGGCATAATTTGGCACTCAAATCTGTTTGCTGAATTAGCTTTACATATATTTCGTTACTTAGATCTGCTCGTCCAAATATCTTGCCGTAGCTTTAGACATCGACCTAGGTATTTTTTTCTGGACTTCATAAAAAAGCATATATGTTTTTCCTGTAATATCTAGTAGAAGAACTAATTTGTATGTCTAACAGATGGACAGGACTTGGATAACTTCTGCTCGAAGATTCTCCGTTGCATATGTCGAGGGGGTTGAAAACTTCATGAACTTTATCAGAGCTGAGTACGGTGATCCGAAATCAGATCTGCTCTGCCCGTGTAGCAGTTGTATGAATTCAGTTACAAGACCGCAGTCAACTGTGCAAAATCATCTACACTTGTATGGGATGTCGGTCACATATACTAGGTGGGTTCATCATGGTGAAGCTGTGAACGTCAATGTTATTGACTACGTGGAAGCAGCAGATCACCATCTTGATCTGCCTGATGCTCAGGTGGAAGAGGAGGAGGAGGTGGTGGTGGCAGAGCCAGTGAGTTTGACCAACATTGAAACAATACTATGAAATGCTCATGCATTTCATGAACTTTCACCTGCAAAAGAAAAACGGTGGGCCCGCATGTTGGAACAATGCAACGTTGCTGTCACCCCAGGAAATAAGTTGTCAGTATTCTCAGCTATGGTCACCTTTCTTCAGGTGAAGACATCTGAGCGGATGCCCAACAAATCATTCGATGCGATGTTGGCTGCTTTCCGCAAATCTTTCCCAGATGCGTCTGAGCTGCCACACACCTACAGTAAAATGAAGAATTTCCTTCGTGCAGTTGGAATTGGATATGATATGATCCATGTTTGTAAGAATAATTGTGTTCTGTTCCAGAAGGATTATGCCAACTTAAGTGAATGCCTGAAATGCAAATCATCAAGATGGAAAGATGGCGATGCTGTGAAGAGGATTCCTCATAATGTTCTGAGACATTTTCCAATTACACCAAGATTGCAGAGGTTGTTTCATGATGCTGAAACAAGAGAGGATGTACTGTGGCATTCTAGGAACCAGGAGTATAGAGATCAGAATGTAATGAGCCATCCATCTCATGGTAGTGAGTGGAAAAGCTTCAATGATAAACACAAAGAGTTTGCTGCTGACCCGAGAAACATTAGACTTGGCTTAGCTTCAGATGGATTTAACCCATTTGGCCACCAAAGCGCCACATATAGCATGTGGCCAGTGCTATGCGACCTTGAGAAGATATATCCTCCAGCCTTCTTTGATGTGATGGTGCATTTGGCTGTTCATCTACCTGATGAGGCACTACTTAGAGGTCCAGTACAGTATGGCTAGATGTACCCTATTGAAAGGTGGCTAGGCACTTTCAAGGGCTATGTTAGGAACAGAGCTAGACCCGAGGGTTCCATTGCAGAGGCCTACATTGCTACAGAAGCGTTAACATTCTGCTCAAAATACATTGAAACAGCTGATTAGCTTAGCAAAGAGGTGGGTGAAGACAATCCCGGGCTCAATGTTTTCGATTATTCTGTTCGAGTTACAGGGAAGAGTCGACAAGAGGACAAACCTAAATATTTGGACAAAATGGTTTGGTATGTGTTGAATAACTGTACTGAGATACTACCTTATATCAAGTAAGTGCAGTACTGCAGCTTATACATCGTAATCTACTAAACTTGTAGCACATTCTTATATATTTAGATGTTTGACGCGATCACTATGTTGTGCAGCATCTACAAAGAGGAGTTACTGCCGCAAAATGCAAGAAACATTAACAAACTAGTTATGGCAGGATTTGCGAAATGGTTCAAGAACCATGTAAGCTTTTGAAGTGCACTGTCAGTTTTTTTAATATATTGAGTACATAAGATGATCAGCTTGTCTATTTTCTAACCATAGGTTAAGAAGATGCGGGAGGATGGGCAGGCAGTTGATGATGCCCTTTACTCACTAGCAATGGGTCCTGATACTCGGGTAAGACATTATGAATCTTGCGTTGTTGGAGATGTGCGCTACAACACCCTTGCACGAGACGAAGGCAGGAAGACACAAAACAGTGCCATCATGAGCACGGATACGTATGACAAAGAGACAACTGAAATGTATGCTAACATAACATACATTGTTCAGTTGCAGTATATCTCCAGTTTCGAGGATCACCGGTGTGTGGTTCTGTTGTGCTGTCGTTGGTATAAGCTGTTTTCCAGGATCGAAAAACCTAGAGCTGATGATTATTTCAAATCCATCAATGTCAAGGCGGCGTACCAGACCAACGAGCCTTTTATTTTGGCAAATCAAGCAACACAGATATTTTTCTTGGAAGACACATTTGCACGTAGCGATGACTGGAGAGTATTGCAAAGGTTTGAGCAGAGGAATTCGTTTAATGAAGTTCCACAACAAGATGATGCTTACACTGCTCCTGATGTACAAGATAACACAGATGTTCCTAATATCTTTGAGAACCATCACGTCAATGACGCCGACGAAAAGATTGCCTGTCGTGATGTGGACATACAAGAGTTGATCAAGAAGAAGCCAACATTCGAGGACGTTGAGGACGAAGAAGAAGATGACACCGTGGGGAATTACGATTCAGACTGATACACATGGCGAAGATGTTGACGCTGCTGCTGCGGATGATGATTACATTGCTTTTGTCGTATTTGCCTGTCAAAAGATGTTTTTTTATCTACTATGTGAAATTGTGTTTGCTATGACAACTGAAACCTGATGAACATGTTGTTTAGTATTTTGTTGTGAGAACATCACTTGTTATGTATGCTGATTTGTGTTTGGTGATTGTATGACAACTAAAACATGATGACATTGTTGTTTAGTTGTACTCATATTTGGCTGTGAAACTTGAATTTGATGACATAGTTTGCTGTTGGACTGCAATTTGCTCGACGTCTTCGAATGAGAACAAAGCTGACCCGACAGGGCCTCTGCTATTTATTTATTTATATGAGCAAAAGGGGATACCCCCTGATTTCCATTAATAGAAATCATTAAATGTTCACAACACTACGCCCAGCCTGCTACACAGGTTTCATTCATTACTAGTTTCAGCAAAGTTCCCATGCCGTAGCCACTGAATACATCACGAGTGCTACATACACTACAAATAAAGAGACAATCATCCTACAGAGCACATCGATTTTGCCCATTATCTTCACAAGCTCTTTCATTCCTCATTGCTGTCAGGGCCGTTCAGCAGCTGTTGCTTGGCCATGATCAGAGGAACTGCATCTTTAACCTTCTGCTCTGAATCTTCCTCTTCTGCCGTTCCTTCAGTTACTTGTCCAACACCCCAACCTGCTGGTATTGGGATTGCTCGGCTAACCAAAAAATCAGCGTAGTTGCATTCCCCCACATCAGCAACTTCCCAGAAATACAGATCACACAAATCTTCCCTTTTCTGCACGAATCAAATTGGAAGATCATCAACCAAACTATTAAAAAAATCAGCAACTGAAAGCAGCAGAACAACACTTAAACATATTATTACCCCATGATTCGGGCATTTGTAGAAGACTCGGCCAGGGTTGCGGATTGTGGTTGAGACGCGACGGATAACTCTGCGTGATTTGTAGCAGTGGCACCACACCAACGGCAGCGGGTTGTGATGAGCAATCGGCTGCGGTGCACGTGCCGGCGGGGGTGTGATGAGACCCACAGGCGATGGTACGGGTGGCGACTTGGCGCATATCTGGTTCTTGCCTGCTGAAGAGCAAGTGGACGAGCAGCCAGCGGACATGGTTGATGCGGCCAGAGCTTCTGATGCTAGGCAGAGTAAGTAGAGAAGAGGAGAAGCGAATGTTGGATATGTCAGTTTCATTACTTGCAGAGTAGCATAGCACCATATATAGTCATAGTCTAGGTTTGGATTCGAACCAGCTACAGGAGCACGTCTTTCTTTTTTCTAAAACTCGGCAACGTCTCTTTACTGGTACACTAGCTTGTTCTGTACGCCTTCCCAAGTCTTTGATTTTCTTTCCCTTTTTTGCGAGGAAGGAAGGAGGACAAAATTGAGAGTTCCTGGGACTCGAACCCAAGACCTCTCGGTTGAAAACCAAGGGTGCTAGTCACTTATGTGGCGAACGTTCCCTGTGAGGAGGACGGCAGACGAACGCATTTTCCTCACAGTTTTCTTCCTATATATAAAAAAGTATGCTACTTGGTGTCCGCTTAGTCAACAAACGATTGTGCCAACCTTGACCGTTGGATTGACATTCAACGTCTGTCGCGTTTCTTCAATCTCTTCTTCCTTGAGCCGCCAAAGCCAAACCAGCGCCGGCGGGACCGCCTGCTCCCGCCTCCCACGGCTGGCTGTGATCTTCCCCGGCTCCTGTTCGTTCCCGCCCGAGGCCTCACCATCATCCTCCGCCTTGGTTTGCTCGCCGCGGCGCCGCCTCCGGTGTTGTCAACATCGTCAACAACCGAGAGGAATAAGGAGATGACTGTACATGGTGAGGATGACAGTAGGGACCCAGCAGTGCGCGCAGTAATTTTTTTTCGAGACGGAGAAGGGTATCAACTGGGTTGTGCGGGACCCGTGCCCCGTCTAGCCCAGGCTTTTATTTCATATGTTTAGCACATGACCAGGCCAGTTTGTTTTTTTCCTTTCTGAAAATGGCTAGCCAGCTATTTTGTTTTTTGCAGAATAACCAACGTAGGCCTACTTGCTTTTTTACGCCCTGCTGGGCCGGAAATCTTTCAAGACGAGGAGGGATGCATTTTGCCCAGAAAATGGGCTATAAGTAATAAGAAATGGGCTATAAGTAATAATAAATGGGCTGTAAAATGAAAAAATATAGCAAACAGGCAATTAGTTCCAAAATACTGTTTTCTTTCGGATTTTGATATTTTAAATTTCATTGTTTTTGTGCGGGTAAAATTTCATTGAATTTAAATTAAGGTATATTTAGATTTATAATTAATTTGAATCTGGCTAGAAATTTCTGGCTGTATACTGTTTGGGACAGATTTGGAGGCTGACTTGTGGGTCTACTAGGTTGACGTGTACTTTGGCTTTGTCAACTTAGTCCACAAACGATTCTAGCAGTAGCGACCGTTGGATGTTAATCCAACGGCCGTGCTGCTTCTTCAATATCTGATCTTCTTGCTCCAGCCGCCCAAACCAGCTCCGGTGGTACTGCCTGCTCCCGCCTCCCGTGGCCGTCTGTGCTGCCGCACAGACCGCACCGCCCCACCCTACTTCATTGCTGGCCAGGCCATTCCTCTACTCACCCACACCTCCTGTTAATTTCCGGCGACGGCAGCCAGACCAGTAAACCCTCGTACTCCCCACCGCGTGGGCAACCATTGCCGAGTCTTCCCCGGCTCCGTGTCGTTCCCTTCCTAGGCCTCGCCGTCGTCCACCGCCATGGTGCTCTCGGCACGGCCTGGTCAACGTGGTCAACGAACGACATCCATCGGCCGTGGACTGTACGCGCAAAATAATGATTCCTCCACCTGACAGCTGGGACCCACCGGAAGGGCCTCTGTATTTCGCCAAAAAAATGTTCCCCCCGCTGACATGTCGGACCCACCAGCTATATCTTCGCATGCAAGGAAGTGCCTCCTTATTACGCACAAAAAATGAATACCCCCCTTCTAGCTGGGACCCACCATAGTGGGAGGATGACTTGTGGGCCAACTAAGTTGATGGGGACGGAGGGCTTTGTCAACTTAGTCAATATGAACGATTCTAGCTCCAGAGACCGTACGATGTCCATCCAACGGCCGTAGTGCTTCTTCAACCTCTGGTCTTCTTGCTCCAGCCTCCCAAAGCAGCGCCAGTCGTGCCGCATGCTCCTGCCTCCCGTGGCCGGCTGTGCTGCCGCGGAGGCTTCACCGCCCCCTACTATTCCCACCGCTGGCCAGGCCCTGCGGTGACGGCAGCCTCACACCGCAGCCGAACCAGTGAACCCTCGTACTCCTCTCCGCGCGGGCTTCCACTGCCGCGTCTTCCCCGGCTCCGCGTCGTCCCCTTCCTAGGCCTCGCCGTCGTCCACCGCCGTGGTGCTCTCGGCGTGGCCTGGTCAACATGGTCAAGGAACGACTTCCATCAGACGTGGATTATACGTGCAAAGGCTGACAGCTGGGTCCACGGCCGCAGCAAGGAAGTGCCTCCTTATTACGCGGAAAATAATGATTCCTCCACCTGATAGCTGGGACCCACCGGACGGGCCACTGTATTTTGCGGAAAAAACGTTTCCCCCTGACTGCTGGGACCCACCAGCTTCGTCTTCGCACGCAAGGAAGTGCGTCCGGGCAAAAAAAACGATTCGCCCCCCTGACTGCTGGGACCCACCAGCTACACCTTCGCACGCAAGGAAGTGCGTCCGGGCAAAAAAAATGATTCGCCCCCGTGACTGCTGGGACCCACCGGCTACATCTTCGCACGCAAGGAATTGCATCCAGGCAAAAAAACGATTCGCCCCCCTGACTGCTGAGACCCACCAGCTACATCTTCGCAGGCAAGGAAGTGCCTGACAGTCGGGACCCACCTGGTCAAAGCGTACGTATCGTTGTCATTCTGGTCGCAAACGTGTATGTACATACTGGTCGATGTAGAGGCGCGCACGTGTCGTAGTAGAGGCGCGCAAGTGTCATAGTAGAGGCGCGCACGTAGCATGTACACGTACGTACAGCGGCCGGGGTGCAAGAAAGAAAATACGGCCACGTATGTGTACATACGGGCGGGGTCTCGAACGCCTACTCGCTCATACGTACGGCGAGGGCTCGTTGACATGGCTGGGTCGGAACGGAGAAACAGTGTCGTCGTCGTGTTCATGGGGAGGCAATGGAATGCGTCGTGTTCATGGGGAGGCAACGGAATGCGTCGTGTTCATCGGGAGGCAACGAAACGCGTGGCAGCCAACCGGCTGGGTCGGAACGGAATGCGTGGTTGTGTTCATCGGGAGGGCTTGGACGGAACAGGCGATGGAAACGAGGCCTGGCATACCGCAGAACGGAGGAAACGGCCTTGTGTTCGACCGGCCACATTCGAAACGGGATCCTGTTCATCGGGAGGGGTCTGGCGTACCGCAAAACGGACGAAACGGACCTCCTACGGTCGAAACGGGGGTCCTGTTGATCGGGAGGGGTGTGGCATACCGCAAAACGGACGAAACGGACCTCCTACGGTCGAAACGGGGGTCTTGTTGATCGGGAGGGGTGTGGCGTACCGCAAAACGGATGAAACGGACCTCCTACGGTCGAAACGGGGGTCCTGTTCATCG
>NC_057814.1:129869532-129895257 GCF_018294505.1 Triticum aestivum | reverse complement strand
CGTACCGCAAAACGGGACTCCACGGGATACTGTTCATCTCCACCGTCGACCTCCTCCAGCCTCCACGGGCTCCTGTCCATCCAGCCTCCACCGCACGCTACTCCACCGGCTACTGTTCAACGACCCCTCCACTGGCACCCCTCCATCGTCTACTGTTCATCCAGCCCTCCACACCACGGGGTCCTGTTCAACCACCCCTCCACGGGCACCCCTCCACCGTCTATTGTTCATCCAGCCCTCCAGACCACGGGGTCCTGTTCATCCAGAGGCAACGCCACTGCTCACTGTTCATCCACCCCCCCCCCAACGCTCACTGTTCATCCAATCGATCGGCTTCAGTTTGCAGCACTAGCGAAGGAATCGCTCAATCGGGTTCAGTTAACAGCCATAGATCGATCGCTCGGGTTCAGTAACGCGTAGCCTGCAGTGCAATTGCTCGGGTTCAGTTAGAGCCCAATGCCTCGCTCGGGTTCAGTTAGAGCCAACGCCTCGCACACACGCGCGTACATGTACGAGAGAAACGCGCATCGCTCGGCCCCCGACCTCCCACCGTAACCGGGAACTCGCCAAAATTTTCCTCGCCCTCGCTTCTACCATGGTTTTTTCCATCATGGACGGCCCAAAGAATGTCATGCAGCTGCGTCTCCGGCCCGCCCAGGACGAAAAGCCCATTTTCTGTCATGATTTTTTGTCATAGAAGTAGGAGCCCACCACATCTATGATGATACCGGGTTTTGTCACAATTATCGTCATAGAAGTGTCATATGTATGACAGAAAAAAATTTCATTCGACCCAAAATGTCACGGATGTGTCTTTTTTTTGTAGTGCAAGTGGAGCAAAGTGGCACTTGTGATGTAGGTGATGAAATTCCTCCTCAATCCATAATGGGAGTTGGTTTTATCCTACCCATTGAGGAACCCCTTGTGGCCGAAGGAGAAGGACAATGCTCCACTCAAGTGGAGCCATCACCAACCCAAGGCCCACACGCTTCCGAAGAACAAAGTGAAGGCCCTCAACCTCATGAACAAGACCAAGGGCAAGATCAATCTCAAGATGGTGTTGAATCACCAAGTGATGTCCAAGGTCAAGTTCTCTCCTGCGAGCAAGTTCAAGATCAAGAGCTTCCTCAAGATCAAGAACAAGCTCAAGACGGCGCTCAAGATGATCAAGTGACCGCTCCTCAACTCACCCCCGAGGAGGTATTGGAGCGTCGTGCCGCAAAGATTGCATCCAAACTCTCCACCAAGGGTCATCTTATGAAGAATGTGCTTGGAAGCATTCAAAAGGGGGTAAGCACCCGTAGACAATTGGCAAACTATTGTGAACATCACGCGTTTGTCTCGTGTGTTGAACCCCAAAAGGTCTATGAGGCGCTCGAAGATCCGGATTGGCTCAATGCCATGCATGAAGAACTCAACAACTTCGAGTACAACAAGGTGTGGAGATTGGTGCCAAGGCCAACGGGGAACCACAATTTCATTGGAACCAAGGGGATATTCAAGAACAAGCAAGATGCTCATGGGACCATCATTCGCAATAAGGCAAGATTAGTAGCACAAGGCTACTCCCAAGTCGAGGGTATCGACTACGGTGAAACCTTTACTCCCGTTGCCCGCCTTGAATCCATTCATTTGTTGATTGCTTATGCTTCTCATCATAACTTTAAGTTGCAACAAATGGATGTGAAGAGTGCTTTTCTTAATGGTCCTATTAATGAGTTGGTGTATGTCAAGCAACCCCCCAGGTTCGAGGATCCCTACTTCCCCGGTCATGTGTATCAACTCGATAAGGCACTCTGTGGGCTTAAACAAGACCCATGTGCGTGGTATGACCATCTTACCGAGTTGTTGCAAGATCGTGGATTTGAAGTTGGGAAAATCGACCCCACTCTTTTTACTAAGAAGGTCAAAGGGGAGTTGTTTGTGTGCCAACTAAATGTTGATGATATTATCTTTGGTTCCCCTAACAAAGCATTCAATGAGGAATTTGCCGCTCTCATGAGCTCAAAGTTCAAGATGTCTTCAATGGGAGAGTTGAAGTTCTTTATCGGGTTCAAAGTCAAGCAAAGGAGAGAAGGGACCTTCATTAACCAAGCCGAATACACTCAATACATGCTAAAGAGATTCAAGCTAAGTGATGTCAAGCCGGCTTCCACTCCAATGCCCACCAAGTGCCAACTTGACATTGATCCCAATGGTAAAGCGGTGGATCAAAAGGTATATCGCTCCATGATTGGCTCCTTGCTTTACCTTTGTGCATCTATCCGAATATCATGTTGAGTGTGGGAATTTGTGCACGGTTTCAAGCCGCACCTAAGGAAAGCCACTTTGTGGCGGTCAAGCGAATCTTTTGATATTTGGCTCATACCCCAAAACTTTGGCTTATGGTACGCAAAAGGAGCAAACTTCAAACTTGTAGGTTATTCGAACTCAGATTGGGCGGGAGACAAAGTGGATAGGAAGTCCACTTCCGGAGGGTGCCAATTCCTTGGTTGCTCTTTGGTAAGTTGGTCTTCTAAGAAGCAAAGTTGTGTGTCTCTCTTGTCCACCGAAGCGGAGTATTTGGCAGCCGGTAGTTGTTGTGCACAACTTCTTTGGATGAGGCAAACTTTAAGGGATTACGGTGTCATTTGTGACAAAGTGCCTCTTTGGTGTGACAATGAAAGTGCCATCAAGATTTCTCTCAACCCAATTCAACACTTCAAGACGAAGCATATTGAGATTCGGTATCACTTCATCCGGGATCACATTAGGCGAGGGGAGATCGATCTCAACTATGTCAACACTCATGATAACCTTGCAGATATTTTCACAAAGCCCTTGGATGAAGCAAGATTTCGCGAGTTAAGGCATGAGCTAAATATCATTGATTCGAGCAATGTTGCTTGAACCCTTGCACACCTCACCATACTCAACTTGTTATCTTGTTTAGGTGTAGGCATGGACATAGGGGGAGTGTTGTTCTCCCAATGAACTCTCCCTCCCCCATTATGCATAAATTAATCAACTCTTTCATATAAGCCATTTTTTATGGTATTTGTGCTTCAAAGACGAGTGTTGGTCATGGGCCCAACGATAATTTTTCGCGGTGCCATACCAATTGACTCAAACATAGGTAGCTCCGGCCACCGCCTCTCTTTGGAGAGGTTGTGCTTCGAGTTTTGTCCTTGTTGTCCTTGTCCTCGTTTGTTTTCTTAGGCTCTAGGTGTTGTGGCCTCCAAGTGTGGTTTTTCCTTCGTTGTCGTCCTTTTAGTCTCTTGGAGATCCTCACACCATATTCCAGTCCCATGCTCTATCCCAAGCCATCCTCTTCCCTTGTGAACCTTCTAATCCAATTGCACACACTTGATCTTGGCTTAGGTGATGGTGACCGGGCGGTACAACCGGTGTTACGGGGGTTTCTACCATTGGTACACTCGGGTTGTCCCGCCCCAGGAGGTCTCCCAGCGGTGCTTGAGCGGTTCCACCGCTCAATCACTGGGGTGCCCGTCTGGCCGGTACTACCGGTTGGTTACAGGCGGTACTACCGCTGCCTTCTTGGCGACGGAAGTATGGCCCGCAACCACTGGCTCGTACCAGGTAGCGGTACAACTGCTCTCTTGAGCGGTACAACAGCCGCGCGTCTACGGGCCTATATATTGCGGACGGGGCTGAAGGGAGTTTCTTTTTCCCCTCATCCCCTGTCCTTCCCATCTTGTGCCCTAGCCGCCGGTCACCATTGCCACTGCCCCAGAGTACTTCTCGCGCTTCGGATCCGTGGGGTCTCCGTGGATCCTCTCGGAGGAGGCCTCCTCCCTCCCGATCTCTTCCCATGGATGCCGGTAATGCCCCATGTCCTTCGTTCTTCGTTCAGGGTTCGTTCCCTACTCCTAGGGCATTACTTGACATTTCGTGTTTATTGTTTAAACTATTGGGTGGAAGAGATCTATATTTGCCTACTGCTTAGATTGCACTTCTTAGAGATTAGAATATGGCTAGTGTGATTCATATTTCGCGGTTAGATCTATTTCCTACTGGTAGTGTCACTGATCAGCGGTTCTACCGCCTCTACGGGCGGTACAACCGCTGGAGCGGTACTACCGCTGGAGCGGTACTACCGGTAGGAGACCCGGTACAACCGGGATATCTGCACCACGTAGCCCTGTTCTGTCTTCTATGTTTGTGCAATCTATCTATTCCTCTGCTTGTGTGTGCAATCCTCTCATCTTTGCTGGGTTTCTTGTGTTCTCCTCGTGCGTGTGTACAGGTGGCTCTAGTTCTTGCTCTGCTCCTCACAAGACCAAGAAGAGGGCACGAAGGACCTTGCGACCGGTTGCGTCTGATGACGAAGAAGAGGTTGTGATTCCCACCAAGCCCACTCGCCGTGAAAAGTCTGCCGCTGCCAAGCAATGTGTGGTTTTGCCTTTGCACCGTTGGAAAGCCAAGGATTGGGAAGTCTTTCGCTCGAAGAATCCTTATGAGGTTCCCATTGCTCCTCGTTGGACCACCGTTCAGTTCCGGAATGAGATGCAAGTGCGGATTGTTCATGAACTCTTTGAGCACAACAAGAACAGGTATGCCAAGAAGTGGACCATCGATCTTGACCATTGGAGGCACAACTTGGAGTATTTTGGTGAGTCTTTGGCACTCTGTGAGGAGTTTGATCTGGTCAAGCTCATGTCAGTAAACTGTGACTTTGATGTTCAGCTTATCCATCAGTTCTATGCCGCTGTTCACTTTGGAGAAGATGACGCTCGCACACTCTCGTTTATGTGCCGTGATGAGCTCTTTCAAGTGCCCTGGAGGGCTTTCTGCAATGCACTTGGTTATGACGATACTGGCCTTGAGGGGAATGGTGGCATTCGCCCTCACGACCATCGTGATTCCATGCCTAAGGAGAAGCTTGCCCCTCTATACATTCGGGGCCGTGGGATTATTGGAGAATCCAAGGACTTGGTGAAGGTCTATGACATCATGCATCGAGTGTTTCACAATGTACTTCTGCCCAAAGTGGGGAGTCAAGATGAAATTCATGGCTATCTTGTTGACTTGATGGTTGCAATGAAGACCAAGGTGGGCTCTGGTGAAACGTTTGATGTGTCCAACTGGCTATGGCACGAGATGTACAACATGGTCATCTACAGGAAGGTCCCCATTTATGCTCCGTTTGTCATGTGCTTTCTGAACTCAGTTTGAGCGGTTCGCCGTCTTGGAGAGTCTCTCACTTCTCCCGATAATCTCACTATTCATGAGGTCAAGCTACTCAAGAAGAAGAAGCATGCCGAGCCTCACTTTCCTGCTAATGCTCCTGAGGATGTCTATGCCACTTCTGACGATGAGGACTTTGAGATGGAGCCAGGGGCCAAGCCCTCTTGGGTGGCCAAGCTCACTGCCAAGGTGAAGAAGACTTTCTGCCTCCAGACTGACATCCAGAAGAAGCTGTATGAGGCCCATGTCAAAAGCTTGCCAGGCGTCGTCAGATTGCGATGATGAAGCACCTCAACATGCCTATCCAGAGTGGTTCTGAGAAGAGCATCACACTGGAGGAGCGATGGATCTCTGCACACAGCACGTGGTCTGATGATGAGGTCCCTCGCCAGCCTTCCACCTCCTTTGCTGCAGTTGATGATATCATGGAGGAATCCGATCACGACGATGATGACGAGTCTACTGATGATGAGGATCCAGATGCTACCGAGGAGTCAGAGGAGGACGACTGAGCTTTGGGGCGCTAGATTCGCTCTTTTCCTTTTTGGTGTCTTGATGCCAAAGGGGGAGAGAGTTCTATAGGTCTAGGGATTTGCATGGGTTTTTGCCTTGCTTGGGTTTGTGTTTTCCTCTTTCGTGCGTAGTGTTGAACTTTAGTTTGTGTAACTTGTTGCTTATCTCATCCTGCATGGTGTGAGACATGCACATCTTTATCTATCTATTGTTGTTAACTTTGTTGTTCTATCCGTTATAGTCCTTACCTTCCTATTATGTACTTTATGCTTACATTCGCATGTCTAGTAGGAGTGGCGAGTCTATAAAATCTAGGGGGAGTCTCCCCCTTAATGAGTGCAAAAATTGGGGCACACATCTAGGGGGAGTCCTGTCTACATTTTCTAGACTTCCCTCGTGCAAATCGTGTTGTTGTCATCATCCACCAAAAAGGGGGAGATTGTAAGGGCATTTCCCTACTTTGTGTTTTGGATGATGATGACAACCCTTTGTTGGTCTAATCTTGTGTTAAGTGCTTCAGGTTCTCGGTGTTTAGGCTTTCATCGGATAGCTATTCTCTCTGGAAGGAAAAGATCGAAGACGGAGTTTTCTACGCTTTTTATCTCTTTGGTCATAGGGAACCCGTACTATCAAGAGGGAATCCACATTGGAAGGAGTTGGGGGAATCTTTTCACGTACACTTGCCTCACCCCTCTCTTGCCTTCCTTAGTTGTGAGAGAGAGCTTTTCTCTTCTTATCTTACTGCTTGCTGTGGTATCCCAGCGGTTGTACCGCTCGCTGGAGCGGTTGTAACGCTGGCTCTTGGCGCTTACCAGTCTTGATCGAGCGGTTGTACCGCTGCTTCCGGGCGGTGGTACCGCACCATGCTCAGCAAAGACTGCGGCTGTTGTTCCGGCCAAGTACCGCCCAAGTACCGGTCAAACTTCTGTTTTGATGCCGTACTCGGGCGGTGGTGGCCCGGTTGGTCCGGTCGTACCGGTACCACAGGTGCCCTGAGTTGTTCTACTGCTCAGGACTTAGCCACCCAAGCGCTCAAGGCCAAGCGGTTGCACCGGTCCTGTACCGCTCGACTACCGCACTCAGGGGTGACTCCCTACTGTTTCTATGCGGTGGTTGAGCGGTGGCTGGGCGGTTGGTCCGGTTGTTCACATGAACCGGTACTACCGTCTGGTCGCCCAATTGTACTGCCTGGTAGGGTTCTGCAGGTAAACCGTGAGTCCCGATTGTACCGGGACAAGGAGCGGTTGTACCGCTGCAGTACAGAAAACGCAGTAACAGTTGGATTTTTAGGGTTGCTATATAACGGTGGTTCTTCCACCTACCACACTCACCTCTTACCTCTCTCACTCCACCATTAATGCTACTCAAGCTCTCTTGCCTGATCTCTCTCTCTAGCCACTTAAACTTGTTGATTTGCTAGGGATTGAAGGAGGAGACCTAGATCTACACTTCCACCAAAGGATATTTGCTTCCCCCGTACTTTCTTGTGTGGATTTTGTTACTCTTGGGTGTTTGAGCACCCTAGACGGTTGAGGTCACCTCGGAGCCACATTCCATTGTGGTGAAGCTCCGTGGTTTCGTTGGGAGCCTCCAATTAAGTTGTAGAGAGAGCCCCAACCTTGTTTGTAAAGGTCCGGTTGCCGCCTCCAAGGGCACCAATAGTGGAATCACGGCATCTCGCGTTGTGTGAGGGCATGAGGAGAATACGGTGGCCCTAGTGGCTTCTTGGGGAGCATTGTGCCTCCACACCGCTCCAACGGAGACGTACTTCCCCTCAAAAGGAAGGAACTTCGGTAACACATCCTCGTCTTCACCGGCTGCACTCTTGGTTATTTCATGCCTTTACTTGTGCAAGCTTATTTGTGTTACATCCCTTGCTTGCTTGTGTGCTTGTTGTTGTTGCATCATATAGGTTGCTCACCTAGTTGCATATCTAGACAACCTACTTTGATGCAAAATTTAAATTGGTAAAGAAAAGCTAAAAATTGTTAGTTGCCTATTCACCCCCCCCCCTCTAGTCAACTATATCGATCCTTTCACCGTCCAACTAACAACAATCCTGGGGGAGTTTTGTTTGCAATTATTTTGATTTGATTTGAGCATGGGACTGGGCATCCCGGTGAATAGCCATTTTCTCGTGAGTGAGGAGCGGAGTCCAATCCTCTTGAGAATAACCCGCCTAGCATGGAAGATACAGATAGCCCTAGTTGATACCTGAGCTATTCGAGCATACAAAACAGAATTTCATTTGAAGGTTTAGAGTTTGGCACATACAAATTTACTTGGAACGGCAGGTAGATACCGCATATAGGAAGGTATGGTGGACTCATATGGAATAACTTTGGGGTTTATGGAAGTGGATGCACAAGCAGTATTCCCACTTAGTACAAGTGAAGGCTAGAAAGAGACTGGGAAGCGACCAACTAGAGAGCGACAACAGTCATGAACATGCATTAAAATTAATAAACATTGAGTGCAAGCATGAGTAGGATATAATCCACCATGAACATAAATATCGTGGAGGCTATGTTGATTTTGTTTCAACTACATGTGTGAACATGTGCCAAGTCAAGCCACTCGAATCATTCAAAGGAGGATACCACCCTATCATACCACATCACAACCATTTTAATAGCATGTTGGCACGCAAGGTAAACCATTATAAGCTCCTGGCTAATTAAGCATGGCATAAGCAACTATAATCTCTAATTGTCATTACAAACATGTTCATTCATAATAGGCTGAATCAGGAACAATGAACTAATCATATTTACAAAAACAAGAGAGGTCGAGTTCATACCAGCTTCTCTCATCTCAATCAGTCCATCATGTATCGTCATTATTGCCTTTCACTTGCACGACTGAACGGTGTGGAAAATAATAATAGTGCACGTGCATTGGACTAAGCTGGAATCTGCAAGCATTTAATAGAAAGGGGAAGACAAGGTAATATGGGCTCTTGGTTAAATCAACAATAATGCATATAAGAGCCACTTCAACATTTTAATCATGGTCTTCTCCTATCGACCCCCAAAGAAAAGAAAGGAAATAAAACTATTTACACGGGAAAGCTCCCAACAAGCAAAAGAAGAACGAGAAATCTTTTTTGTTTTTCTTTTTAATTACTACTACTACAAGCATGGAAAGTAAACTAGCTAAAAGCTACATCTATTTTTTGGTTTTCTTAAGGTTATTCAAACACACAAGAAGAAAGCATAAAAAGGAAAATAAACTAGCATGAATAGTACAATGAAAAAGTATGAGCACCGACAACTAGCATGAGTGTGCGAACATGAATGTAATGTCGGTGGGAAATACGTACTCCCCCAAGCGTAGGCTTTTGGCCTAAGTTGGTCTATGGCCACGGCTGGCCTGGCAGATATCCGAAGTTGTAACTAGGGTCGTACTGAGATCACTACAAAAAAATACACTTCCGTGATGATACGTGTTTGTCACAGTAGGTCGCGTTTTTTGTCATGCATGTACATCCATGACAAATTTATGACAGAATCAAGATAGTCATACCTGTGATGTCGTAGAAGTGTTCCATGACATTACCAAAATTATCATCACGGAAGTGTCCACTTCCATGACGATAAATCGCGTGTCACAGAAGTGCTTTCGCCAAGGGTGACGGACACGTGGCATCCACCATAACGGAACGCCGTTAAGCTATCGGGTCCGGTTTTGGATCCGATAACCCGTTAAGAGCCCCAACCAATGGGGATTTTCCATGTGTAAAATCATCATTGGCTGGAGGAAACACGTGTCGGCTCACCGTTGGGACAGATGTCATCCACTCATTGGACACAAAGCGCCTATGATACGTCGACACGTGGCACGGCCCAATAGAAGCCCATTCTTGTGAAAAGGCCGGCCCGTTTGACTTGGTCAAAAGGTGGCGGGCCGGCCCCGGCAAGCGTGTTAACGGCCTGTTCGCATATAGCCCATTTACATCCCGCTATCCCAGGGCCCGTTTAGTGCCTATCCGAATTAGGCCCAGTAGCGTCATCTCGGCCGTCCAATATAATTCCAGCCCGTTTTAACTTCCGTCCCATGTATGGCCCATGACGTCTTTCGGCCCATATGATGCCCTTAGTAACCCTCGGCCCCTTAACGGCCCGTGGTAAAACTGGCCCGTAATGAACAGTGTATCACTTTATACCCATTAACGGCCCATTATTCCGTTGGGACGTTTCCAGCCCATGATATCTTTCGGCCTTCTCAGGGCCCATTTAATCTTGGGCTCATTTCCAGCATTCGGTTACTTACGGCCCGTTACTGTCATTTTCTGCTTGTGGGCCAAATTCAGCCCGTGGTTACAGTCGGCCCATTTGTGACCCGTTAATACGTTGGGCCGTTTTCATGTCGAAAAAACCCGTTGGGCTATTTTCATAGAGTTATCAAATACGGCCAATAAATGGCCCGTTATTGTCCACGAATAGTACGGCCCATGATTGGCGAAATGACGATACGCCCCGTAGAAGGCCCATGGATCCTACGGCCCATAAAAGGCCCATGGATCGTATGGCCCGTAGAAGGCCCATGGATCCTACGGCCCGTATAGAAGGCCAATGGATCCTATGGCCCGTAGAAGGCCCATGGATCATACGGCCCGCAGGAGGCCCATGGTTACAACAGTCCGTGTGTTGCCATGATTATGAGAAAAACACAGAAAAAGAACTGCAGTGACTACAAGCAAACAACTAAACAAGACAATAAGGAAATAAATAAGCAAGCAATTAACGCTAGCCTATTACCGCTATTACACATATTACATCCACTGGGCATCAAAGTTCGCCACCAGTGCAAATATAGGGAACAAAGCAGCATATTACATACATTGGCCGCCAAAATTGGCCACCAGTGCAAATAAACGCGGCAGCAAAACAAGAGCATAACTGAAACAACTTCATAAGAGCTCAAGAAACGTGGTATCCACCATGCTGGCAATAAGCTTAGCAAGCTTATTAGCTTTGTCCTGTTTGGCGCTAAAATCCTCCAACGCTTGCTGTTGCACCAAAAAGTATGCATCTGAATGCTCCACGGACTTCCGCAGTCCTTCCGCTTCTTGTCGCAGCACAGCTGATCGATGTCTTTCAGCTTGTAGTTGAGACTCAAGAAATCGAACTGTCAGAGTAAATGGCCACGGGTAGCCTAACCGACTCCACTTGGCTCTTTGAAAAATTATCAGGCCGATCGAGCCTTCAAGCATCCAAAGCACAAGGCCGCCTTCCCCTAGCCGGCTATCCCACAAGCCGACTCCTGGAAGGTGACCCGGCCCTGAAAATCTTCCCGAAGAGAACCACAAGATGGCCGACTCCAGGAAGCCGGCCACAAGAAGTCCGGCTCCCAAAAGCCGGCCAAGATTGCGCCCTCAAGGGCTGCACCCTCATAACGGTGACAAGACGGGACGTGGCTACAGTACAGCCTGCCACCCCCCGAATCCCGGAGCACGCTTGGCCACAGTGCGCCGTACGGGTCGGCCATCCCCCGTCCGGCGCGGCACTGTTGCCATGTTGACCATGACGCCACCCACGACGGGCTGCTAGTACGGCCCGCGGGCGGCGGGCCCCTTCAGCCAAAGAGACGCTCGAAGGCGGCCCAGCCTCCCCCAGTCGGCCTAGGGCGTAGCCTGCTCCCAATAGCCGGCTACCTCCCTCCCTCGAAGTATGTGCATCATTAAGGAGACAAGACGAGGTAAGGCTACAGTGAGAGCCCGCCAGGCGGCGGCACTTTAGCCGTGCTTACCTCGACAAAGCCTTCATCATCAGGGGCGAGGCTACAGTAACCAGCCACCGACAAGACCCCCGAGCGGTGGGGCCGGCCTGTCGGCCGAGAGGCCGACGACCGGCAGCACCCACCAGTCGGCAGGCCCCAGCGGTCGGCGGAGAAGCCGGCGAATACAGACACTGACGGCTAGGACCCGCGTCCAGCCGGATTACCATTGTACCCCTAGGGGGTAGGCCTATATAAACCCCCCAGGGCATCCATGCAAAGGGTTGATCTCATAGAGTTTTAGACACTACATAGAGAGAAGAGGAGAGCTAGCCTTGTCCTTCTTCTTCCTCTAGCCAAAGAGCTCAAGGAGCCACTTGTGTTGATCTAGTGATCATGCGGAGACCCCGCAGAGCAGGACTAGGGGTGTTATCTCCACGGAGAGCCCCGAACCTGGGTAAGATTCGCCGGCGTGCATGTCTTCGCCTTATCCCGTTTCCAGGCACCGGCGATGTCTTACTGGCTCCCACAATGATAAGCCACCCGTTGGCATATATCGCACCTACCACCCGACATTTGGCGCCCACCGTGGGGCCAGGTGCACCGTCGTCCGGAGACCTGTTCTGGAAGGGAACCCTTTTCCTCCCCAGCGAGCGTAGCCAGCCCAGCACGCCCGATGGCGCTTGCCCCGACGCGCTGCAAGGCGTCGACGACGCCTGCGCGGCGAGCTGCCTCGCCGATCTTCTTGGCGAGGCTCGCATCTCCGACGAGCCTGCATCCAACGTGGGCACGGACTGCCCCGAGAGCCGCCTCGTCGGCCTCCTCGGCCAGCTTCACTTCTCCAGTGAGCTTGCCGTGGACTTGGAGTCGGTCGGCTCCACCGACCCGATGCTTGTCGACTCCGACACGGCATCGCTTGACGCCTTCCCCACCAACGTGGTGATCATCGACGATCCTCTCCGTAGAGCCGACAGTGGCAGTAGCGCTGTCACTGAGCTGCTGGTCATCAGCCACGGTGCCGTCTCAGGCAAGAACACCCACGACGCCCTACAAGCGGCGCTCCACGACTTGTCCGTCCCCATCCCGGCCGACGCCGACGCCGAGACACTGGAGGCACGCCGCCTCGCCCTTGTCGCGGAGGGCTAGAAGATAGCATCCATGAGACGCCTCACTGAGGCTCACCAGCGCGAAGTCGACCGCGCCGCCTTTGGCACGCCGCCTCCTGGCGGGCCGAGCCGAGCCGGCTTCGTCAAGAAGCGCGGCGCGGCCATCGCCAGCATGCTGGGAGCAGACCGCCCAGTCTATGCCACGCCGCTCGAGAACCTGCATGCCGCTCAGGCGGCCGTAGACGAGCTGAACGGGCTGGGGGCTGACGAGCTCCCCTACATGACTAGACGTGTCCAGCAGTTGATCGACGCACCCGCAGAGCGGCATGAAGCCAGCGCCCGCGCTGAAAGTCCTCCCCCACGCCGAGAGCACGGCGCGACATCCTGGACGCCGACCGCAGATGGCGCCCGCGCAAGAAAAGACAAGGAGCCGGCTGCTAGCCGCAGCCGGACTCGGCTCACCATCGAGTGCGACGCAGAAGGCCGCCCCCGAGCTGTGGAAGGATGAGGCGATCCGCCTCCTCCCCCGCCTCGTGGGGAGAGATATCCCACCCCGCCGCCTGTTACGCATCCGACTCTCGGTGGCCGACTGGGCCACCGCAAAGGAGTCGGCGAGAATGACGCCCGCCACCGGATCGACCGTCTAGCGCGATCCCTGGCGCTAGAAGAAGATGATGATGTCGGCCCGCCCTGCTTTGGCCCCCGCATCCGCGACGAGCCCTTCCCCAAAGGGTTCTCTCTCCCAAGAGACACGCCAAAATATAACGGCTCCGTGAAGCCGGAGGACTGGTTGATCGACTACTCCACCGTAGTCCGCATAGCGAACGGCAACAGGCGCGTTGCCGTGAAGTACGTCCCGCTCATGCTTCAAGGCACGGCATGCACTTGGTTGAACAGCCTCAAGCCCTACAGCATCAACAGCTGGCTAGACTTCATGGAAGTCTTCATCCGCAACTTCACCAGCACGTACAAGCGGCCTCCCAAGCCCCGCCAGCTCTCCTTGTGCGTCCAAGGGCCCGGTGAATCAACTCGCGACTACCTCACGCGTTGGGCCGAGCTCCGCAACTCCTGCGAAGGGGTGCACGAGGTTCAAGCCATAGAGTACTTCACCGCCAGGTGCCGAGAGGGCACCCTCCTCAAGCACCGACTCCTCTGCGACGAGCCGACTACCCTCGACGAGCTGCTGATCATAGCGGACAAGTACGCCACGGCCGACTCCTCGATGAAGACCGAGCTTTGAGTGGATGCTTCTGGAAAGGTGCTCGCTCCGGCTCCCAAGACGCCGGCTGGCGACTCCAATCAACGTCCTTACCAGAACGACAACAAGCGCAAGGCCCCTATGCCGCCTTCCACCAGTCGGCAAGTAGCCACGGTCGAAGACGAACAGCCTGAAGAACGGCCCGCGCCCAAGAAGCAGAAGGGCGGCAGGCCGGCTTGGCAGCCTGCTTTCTCCAACCAGCAAACCCTTGATGCCCCCTGCAAGTTCCACAGCGGCGCGAAGCCGTCCAACCACATGACCCGGAAGTGCCATTGGCTCACGCGGATCTCCAAGGGCGAGGGGCTGGTGCCGCCTCCACCTGCTGGCCCGCCGCCTCCAGCCCCTCAGCAGCCGGCTGTTCGACCAGCAGTCGGAGCCATTCAAGACGAGTTCCCAGACGAGCACGCCGCCTACGTCATCTTTACAAGCCAAGCTGAAGACAGGCGCAGTTGGCGCTGACAGCACCAAGAAGTCAACGCGGCCGCCTCTAACAATCCAGAGTTTATGCATTGGTCTGAGAAGCCTATCGGCTGGACCCGGGCCGATCACCCAGAGGTGATGCCGTCTCCCGGCTCCTATGCATTGGTGTTAGACGCCACCCTCACGACAGAAAGGCGAGCTGCCCGTTTCTCCCGTGTACTGATCACGGTGGGAGCAGCATCAACATACTGTACCGCGATACCATGGAGAAGCTAAACATCAAGACGAAGCAACTCATGCCAAGCTAGACTGTGTTCCATGGCATCGTACCCGACCTGTCCTGCTCACCAATCGGCAAGATCAAGATGGATGTTCTCTTCGGAGACAAAGATCACTTCCGCCGAGAAGCAATCTGGTTTGAAGTGGTGGATCTAGAGAGCCCTTACCACGCATTGCTTGGCCGACCTGCCCTGGCCAAGTTCATGGCTGTGCCCCACTACGCCTACCTCAAGATGAAGATGCCGAGTTCGAAGGGGATCATCACCATAGCCGAAGACTATAAGAAATCCATCGAGTGTGCTGCAGCCAGCAGCCGCTTGGCCGAGTCCCTCGTGATTGCTGAAGAAAAGAAGATGCTGGACCGAGTCGTGGCCATGGCCGGCAAGCAGCCGGCCCTGTCCCCTGACCCCAAGGAATATGATGCTCAGGGCTCCTTCCAGCCGGCCAAGGAAACAAAGAAGATACCTCTGGACCCGGAGAACCCAGAGAGGTTTGCTGTCATTGGTGCAAACCTGGACAGCAAATAGGAAGGCGAGCTCGTCGATTTCCTCCGTGAGAATCGGGACATCTTTGCATGGTCCCCAAAGGACATGCCGGGTATTTCGAAGGATTTCGCCGAGCACAAGCTACACGTCCGAGCAGGCGCAAAACCAGTCAAGCAACCCCTCCGCCGACTGTCGGAGGAAAAGAGAAGGATTGTGGGAGAAGAGATAGCCTGGCTTCTGGCAGCCGGCTTCATCATGGAGGTGTTCTTTCCAGAATGGCTTGCCAACCCGGTCCTAGTATTGAAGAAAAACAATAAATGGCGCATGTGTATAGATTACACCAGCCTCAACAAAGCCTGCCCCAAAGATCCGTTTGCCTTACCTCGAATTGATCAAGTGATAGAATCCACAGCCGGATGCGAGCTGTTGAGTTTCTTGGATGCCTACTCAGGCTACCATCAGATCAAGTTGGATCCAGCCGACCGCCTGAAGACCGCCTTCATCACAACATTCGGAGCTTTCTGCTACCTGACTATGACATTTGGCTTGAGAAACGCCGGAGCTTTCAGTGTTGCATGTAGAAATGCCTCCTCAAGCAACTCGGCAGAAATGCCCACGTCTATGTAGACGATATTGTGGTGAAGACGGAGAAGCGCGGCACCCTGCTAGAAGACCTCAGAGAAACATTTGCCAACTTGCGCCGATTTCAGATCAAGCTCAACCCTGAGAAATGTGTGTTCGGAGTACCAGCCGGCCAGCTTCTAGGCTTCTTGGTCTCCGAACGCGGCATCGAGTGCAACCCAGTGAAGATCAAGGCCATAGAGAGAATGGAGATTCCTACCAAGCTGCGAGACGTCCAAAAGTTTACCGGGTGCCTGGCCTCCCTGAACCGCTTCATCAGCCGGCTAGGAGAGAAGGCTCTCCCCCTGTACCGACTCATGAAAAAGTCCACCCACTTCGAGTGGAACGACCAAGCAGACCAAGCTTTCCACGAGTTGAAGAAGATGCTGACCACACCGCCTGTCTTGGCGGCGCCGACTGAGAAAGAGCCCATGCTCCATTACATTGCCGCGACTAGCCGAGTGGTCAATACAGTTATTGTGGTCCAACGCACAGAAGAAGGCCGGGCTCAGTTAGTCCAGAGGCCGGTGTATTATTTGAGCGAAGTACTGTCCACCTCAAAGCAAAACTACCTGCACTACCAGAAGATGTGCTATGGAGTATACTTTGCCGCAAAGAAGCTGAAGCCCTACTTTCAAGAGCATCCCATCACGGTCGTATGCACTGCCCTGCTTGCCGAGATCATAGGCAGCCGGGATGCATCCGGCTGGGTGGCTATGATCTCTAGTAAGCCTAGAGGCAATAATAAATGGTTATTATTATATTTCTTTGTTCATGATAATTGTCTATTATTCATGCTATAATTCTATTGTCCGGAAATCGTAATACATATGTGAATACATAGACCACAACGTGTCCCTAGTAAGCCTCTAGTTGACTAGCTCGTTGATCAACAGATAGTCATGGTTTCCTGACTATGGACATTGGATGCCATTGATAACGGGATCACATCATTAGGAGAATGATGTGATGGACAAGACCCAATCCTAAGCATAGCATAAAAGATCGTGTAGTTTCGTTTGCTAGAGCTTTTCCAATGTCAAGTATCTTTTCCTTAGACCATGAGAACGTGCAACTCCCGGATACCGTAGGAGTGCTTTGGGTGTGCCAAACGTCACAACGTAACTGGGTGACTATAAAGGTGCACTACGGGTATCTCCGAAAGTGTCTGTTGGGTTGGCACGGATCGAGACTGGGATTTGTCACTCCGTGTGACGGAGAGGTATCTCTGGGCCCACTCGGTAATGCATCATCATAATGAGCTCAATGTGACTAAGGCGTTAGTCACGGGATCATGCATTGTGTTACGAGTAAAGAGACTTGCCGGTAACGAGATTGAACAAGGTATTGGGATACCGACGATCGAATCTCGGGCAAGTAACATACCGTTTGACAAAGGGAATTGCATACGGATTGATTGAATCCTCGACACCGTGGTTCATCCGATGAGATCATCGTGGAACATGTGGGAACCAACATGGGTATCCAGATCCCGCTGTTGGTTATTGACCGGAGAGGCGTCTCGGTCATGTCTGCATGTCTCCCGAACCCGTAGGGTCTACACACTTAAGGTTCGGTGACGCTAGGGTTGTAGAGATATATGTATGCGGAAACCCGAAAGTTGTTCGGAGTCTCGGATGAGATCCCGGACGTCACGAGAGGTTCCGGAATGGTCCGGAGGTGAAGAATTATATATAGGAAGTCAAGTTTCGGCCACCGGGAAAGTTTCGGGGGTTACCGGTATTGTACCGGGACCACCGGAAGGGTCCCGGGGGTCCACCGGGTGGGGCCACCTATCCCGGAGGGCCCCGTGGGCTGAAAGTGGAAGGGAACCAGCCCTTAGTGGGCTGGGGCGCCCCCCTTGGGCCTCCCCCCCTGCGCCTAGGGTTGGGAACCCTAGGGGGAGCTTCCCCCTTGCCTTGGGGGGCAAGGCACCCCTTCCCCCCCACTTGGCCTCCGCCCCCCCTTTTGGATCTGATCTCCAGGGCCGGCGCCCCCCCCAGGGGGCCTATATAAAGGGGGGAGGGAGGGCAGCACACAACAGCCTTGGGCGCCTCCCTCCTCCCCTGAAACACCTCTCTCTCTCCCGCAGAAGCTCGGCGAAGCCCTGCCGGAGACCCGCTACATCCACCACCACGCCGTCGTGCTGCTGGATCTCCATCAACCTCTCCTTCCCCCTTGCTGGATCAAGAAGGAGGAGACATCGCTGCACCGTACGTGTGTTGAACGCGGAGGTGCCGTCCGTTCGGCACTTGGTCATCGGTGATTTGAATCACGGCGAGTACGACTCCGTCATCCACGTTCATTGGAACGCTTCCGCTCGCGATCTACAAGGGTATGTAGATGCACTCCCTTCCCTTTGTTGCTAGTATACTCCATAGATGCATCTTGGTGAACGTAGGAAAATTTTAAAATTATGCTACGATTCCCAACAGTGGCATCATCAGCCAGGCCTATGAGTAGTTACTATGCATGAGTAGAACACAAAGCAGTTGTGGGCGTTGAGTTTGCCAATTCTTCTTGCCGCTACTAGTCGTTTCTTGTTTTGGCGGCATTGTAGGATGAAGCGGCCCGGACCGACCTTACACGTACGCTTACGTGAGACAGGTTCCACCGACTGACATGCACTAGATGCATAAGGTGGCTAGCGGGTGTCTGTCTCTCCTACTTTAGTCGGAACGGATTCGATGAAAAGGGTCCTTATGAAGGGTAAATAGATATTGGCAAATCACGTTGTGGTCATACGTAGGTAAGAAAACGTTCTTGCTAGAAACCTACAAACCACGTAAAAACTTGCAACAACAATTAGAGGACGTCTAACTTGTTTTTGCAGCAAGTGCTATGTGATGTGATATGGCCAGAAGATGTGATGAATGATATATGTGATGTATGAGATTGATCATATTCTTGTAATAGGAATCACGACTTGCATGTCGATGAGTATGACAACCGGCAGGAGCCATAGGAGTTGTCTTTATTATTTTGCATGACCTGCGTGTCATTGAATAACGCCATGTAATTTACTTTACTTTGTTGCTAAACGCGTTAGCCATACAAGTAGAAGTAATCGTTGGCATGACGACTTCATGAAGACACAATGATGGAGATCATGATGATGGAGATCATGGTGTCATGCCGGTGACGAAAATGATCATGGTGCCCCGAAGATGGAGATCAAAGGAGCATGATGATATTGGCCATATCATGTCACTATTTGATTGCATGTGATGTTTATCATGTTTTTGCATCTTATTTGCTTAGAACGACGGTAGTAAGTAAGATGATCCCTTATCAAAAATTTCGTTGTTTCAAAGCACCACGTGATGATCGGGTGTGATAGATTCTAACGTTCGAATACAACGGGTGTTGACGAGCCTAGCATGTACAGACATAGCCTCGGAACACACGCAATACACTTAGGTTGACTTGACGAGCCTAGCATGTACAGACATGGCCTCGGAACACGAAGGACCGAAAGTTCGAGCATGAGTCGTATAGAAGATACGATCAACATGGAGATGTTCACCGATCTTGACTAGTCCGTCTCACGTGATGATCGGACACGGCCTAGTTAAAGTCGGATCATGTATCACTTAGATGACTAGAGGGATGTCTATCTGAGTGGGAGTTCATTAAATAATTTGATTAGATGAACTCAATTATCATGAACTTAGTCTAAAATCTTTACACTATGTATTGTAGATCAAATGGCCAACGTTGTCCTCAATTTCAACGCGTTCCTAGAGAAAACCAAGCTGAAAGATGATGGCAGCAACTATACGGACTGGGTCCGGAACCTGAGGATCATCCTCATAGCAGCCAAGAAAGATTATGTCTTAGAAGCACCGCTAGGTGAAGCACCAATCCCTGAGAACCAAGACGTTATGAACGCTTGGCAGCAGCGTGCTGATGATTACTCCCTCGTTCAGTGTGGCATGCTTTACAGCTTAGAACCGGATCTCCAAAAGTGTTTTGAGAAACATGGAGCATATGAGATGTTCGAGGAGCTGAAACTGGTTTTTCAAGCTCATGCCCGGGTCGAGAGATATGATGTCTCCGACAAGTTCCCCAGCTGTAAAATGGAGGAGAACAGTTCTGTTAGTGAGCACATACTCAGAATGTCTGGGTTGTACAATCGCTTGTCTCAGCTGGGAGTTAATCTCCCGGATGACGCGGTCATTGACAGAATCCTCCAGTCGCTTCCACCAAGCTAAAAGAGCTTTGTGATGAACTACAATATGCAGGGGATGGAAAAGACCATTCCCGAGGTATATTCAATGCTGAAATCAGCTAAGGTAGAGATCAGAAAAGAACATCAAGTGTTGATGGTGAATAAAACCACTAAGTTCAAGAAGGGCAAGGGTAAGAAGAACTTCAAGAAGGACGGCAAGGGAGTTGCCGCGCCCGGTAAGCCAGTTACCGGGAAGAAGTCAAAGAATGGACCCAAGCCCGAGACTGAGTGCTTTTATTGCAAGGGAAGTGGTCACTAGAAGCGGAACTGCCCCAAATATTTAGCGGACAAGAAGAAGGCCGGCAACACCCAAGGTATATGTGGTATACAAGTAATTGATGTGTACCTTACCAGTACTCGTAGTAGCTCCTGGGTATTTGATACCGGTGCGGTTGCTCATATTTGTAACGCAAAGCAGGAACTACGGAATAAACGAAGACTGGCAAAGGACGAGGTGACGATGCGCGTCGGGAATGGTTCCAAGGTCGATGTGATCGCCGTTGGCACGCTACCTCTGCATCTACCCACGGGATTAGTTTTAAACCTCAATAATTGTTATTTAGTGCCAGCTTTGAGCATGAACATTGTATCTGGATCTCGTTTAATTCGAGATGGCTACTCATTTAAATCTGAGAATAATGGTTGTTCTATTTATTTGAGAGCCATGTTTTATGGTCATGCCCCGCTGGTCAATGGTTTATTTTTGATGAATCTCGAATGTGATGTTACACATATTCATAGTGTGAATACCAAAAGATGTAAAGTTGATAACGATAGTCCCACATACTTGTGGCACTGCCGCCTTGGTCACATTGGTGTCAAGCGCATGAAGAAGCTCCATGCAGATGGACTTTTGGAGTCTCTTGATTACGAATCATTTGACACGTGCGAACCATGCCTCATGGGTAAGATGACCAAGACTCCGTTCTCCGGAACAATGGAGCGAGCAACCAACCTATTGGAAATCATACATACTGATGTGTGCGGTCCAATGAGTGTTGAGGCTCGCGGAGGATATCGTTATGTTCTCACTCTCACTGATGACTTAAGTAGATATGGCTATGTCTACCTAATGAAACACAAGTCTGAAACCTTTGAAAAGTTCAAGGAATTTCAGAGTGAGGTTGAGAATCAACGTGACAGAAAAATAAAATTCTTACGATCAGATCGTGGTGGAGAATATTTAAGTCACGAATTTGGTACACACTTAAGGAAATGTGGAATAGTTTCACAACTCACGCCGCCTGGAACACCTCAGAGAAATGGTGTGTCCGAACGTCGTAATCGCACTCTATTGGATATGGTGTGATCTATGTTGTCTCTTACTGATTTACCGCTCTCATTTTGGGGTTATGCTTTAGAGACTGCCGCATTCACTTTAAATAGGGCTCCGTCGAAATCCGTTGAGACGACACCGTATGAATTATGGTTTGGGAAGAAACCTAAGCTGTCGTTTCTAAAAGTTTGGGGATGCGATGCTTATGTCAAGAAACTTCAACCTGAAAAGCTCGAACCCAAATCGGAAAAATGCGTCTTCATAGGATACCCTAAGGAAACTATTGGGTATACCTTCTACCTCAGATCCGAAGGCAAGATCTTCGTTGCCAAGAACGGGTCCTTTCTAGAGAAGGAGTTTCTCTCGAAAGAATTGAGTGGGAGGAAAGTGGAACTTGATGAGGTGATAGTCACCCCTTCCGAACCGGAAAGTAACGCAGCACGGGAAAATGTTCCTGTGGTGCCTACACCGACTGGGGAGGAAGTTAATGATGATGATCATGAAACTTCAGATCAAGTTACTGAACTTCGTAGGTCCACAAGGACACGTTCCGCACCAGAGTGGTACGGCAACCCTGTCCTGGAAATCATGTTGTTAGAAAACGGTGAACCTTCGAACTATGAAGAAGCGATGGCGGGCCCGGATTCCGACAAATGGCTAGAAGCCATGAAATCCGAGATAGAATCCATGGATGAAAACAAAGTATGGACTTTGACTGACTTGCCCGATGAGCGGCGAGCCATAGAAAACAAATGGATCTTTAAGAAGAAGACGGACGCAGATGGTAATGTGACCATCTACAAAGCTCGACTTGTCACTAAGGGTTATCGACAAGTTCAAGGGGTTGACTACGATGAGACTTTCTCACCCGTAGCGAAGCTGAAGTCCGTTCGAATCATGTTAGCAATTGCCGCATACTATGATTATGAGATATGGCAGATGGACGTCAAAACGGCATTCCTTAATGGCTTCCTTAAGGAAGAGTTGTATATGATGCAGCCGGAAGGTTTTGTCGATCCTAAGAATGCTAACAAAGTATGCAAGCTCCAGCGCTCAATCTATGGGCTGGTGCAAGCATCTCGGAGTTGGAACATTCGCTTTGATGAGATGATCAAAGCGTTTGGGTTTACACAGACTTATGAAGAAGCCTGTGTTTACAAGAAAGTGAGTGGGAGCTCTGTAGCATTTCTCATATTATATGTGGATGACATACTATTGATGGGAAATAATATAGAATTCTTGGAGAGTATAAAGGCCTATGTGAATAAGTGTTTTTCAATGAAGGACCTTGGAGAAGCTGCTTATATATTAGGCATCAAGATCTATAGAGATAGATCGAGACGCCTCATTGGTCTTTCACAGAGTACATACCTTGACAAGATATTGAAGAAGTTCAATATGGATAAGTCCAAGAAGGGGTTCTTGCCTGTATTGCAAGGTGTGCAATTGAGCACGGCTCAATGCCTGACCACGGCAGAAGATATAGAAGAGATGAGTGTCATCCCCTATGCCTCGGCCATAGGGTCTATTATGTATGCCATGCTGTGTACCAGACCTGATGTAAACCTTGCCGTAAGTTTGGTAGGAAGGTACCAAAGTAATCCCGGCAAGGAACACTGGACAGCGGTCAAGAATATCCTGAAGTACCTGAAGAGGACTAAGGATATGTTTCTCGTTTATGGAGGTGACGAAGAGCTCGTCGTAAAGGGTTACGTCGACGCTAGCTTCGACACAGATCTGGATGACTCGAAGTCACAGACCGGATACGTGTATATTTTGAATGGAGGAGCAGTAAGCTGGTGCAGTTGCAAGCAAAGCGTCGTGGCGGGATCTACATGTGAAGCGGAGTACATGGCAGCCTCGGAGGCAGCACAGGAAGCAGTCTGGATGAAGGAGTTCATTAACGACCTAGGGGTGATTCCCAATGCGTCGGGCCCAATGACTCTCTTTTGTGACAACACTGGAGCTATTGCCCTTGCGAAGGAGCCCAGGTTTCACAGGAAGACCAGGCATATCAAGCGTCACTTCAACTCCATTCGTGAAAGTGTTCAAAATGGAGACATAGATATTTGTAAAGTACACAAGGACCTGAATGTAGCATATCCGTTGACTAAACCTCTCCCTGGGGCAAAACATGATCAACACCAAGACGCAATGGGTGTTCGATTCATCACAATGTAACTAGATTATTGACTCTAGTGCAAGTGGGAGACTGTTGGAAATATGCCCTAGAGGCAATAATAAATGGTTATTATTATATTTCTTTGTTCATGGTAATTGTCTATTATTCATGATATAATTGTATTGTCCGGAAATCGTAATACATGTGTGAATACATAGACCACAACGTGTCCCTAGTAAGCCTCTAGTTGACTAGCTCGTTGATCAACTGATAGTCATGGTTTCCTGACTATGGGCATTTGGATGTCATTGATAACGGGATCACATCATTAGGAGAATGATGTGATGGACAAGACCCAATCCTAAGCATAGCATAAAAGATCGTGTAGTTTCGTTTGCTAGAGCTTTTCCAATGTCAAGTATCTTTTCCTTAGACCATGAGATCGTGCAACTCCCGGATACCGTAGGAGTGCTTTGGGTGTGCCAAACGTCACAACGTAACTGGGTGACTATAAAGGTGCACTACGGGTATCTCCGAAAGTGTCTGTTGGGTTGGCACGGATCGAGACTGGGATTTGTCACTCCGTGTGACGGAGAAGTATCTCTGGGCCCACTCGGTAATGCATCATCATAATGAGCTCAATGTGACTAAGGCGTTAGTCACGGGATCATGCATTGCGGTACGAGTAAAGAGACTTGCCGGTAACGAGATTGAACAAGGTATTGGGATACCGACGATCGAATCTCGGGCAAGTAACATACCGATTGACAAAGGGAATTGCATACGGGATTGATTGAATCCTCGACACCGTGGTTCATCCGATGAGATCATCGTGGAACATGTGGGAGCCAACATGGGTATCCAGATCCCGCTGTTGGTTATTGACCGGAGAGGCGTCTCGGTCATGTCTGCATGTCTCCCGAACCCGTAGGGTCTACACACTTAAGGTTCGGTGACGCTAGGGTTGTAGAGATATATGTATGCGGAAACCCGAAAGTTGTTCGGAGTCCCGGATGAGATCCCGGACGTCACGAGAGGTTCCGGAATGGTCCGGAGGTGAAGAATTATATATAGGAAGTCAAGTTTCGGCCACCGGGAAAGTTTCGGGGGTTACCGGTATTGTACTGGGACCACCGGAAGGGTCCCGGGGGTCCACCGGGTGGGGCCACCTGTCCCGGAGGGCCCCGTGAACTGAAAGTGGAAGGGAACCAGCCCTTAGTGGGCTGGGGCGCCCCCCTTGGGCCTCCACCCATGCGCTAGGGTTGGGAACCCTAGGGGGGAGCTTCCCCCTTGCCTTGGGGGGCAAGGCACCCCTTTCCACTCCTTGGCCGCCGCCCCCCCAACCCTAGATGGGTTTTGGCCGGCCCCCCTCCCAAGGGGGCCTATATAAAGGGGGGAGGGAGGGCAGCAACACACAGCCTTGGGCGCCTCCCTCCTCCCCTGCAACACCTCTCTCTCTCTCTCTCTCTCTCTCTCTCTCTCTCTCTCTCTCTCTCTCTCTCTCTCTCTCGCAGAAGCTCGGCAAAGCCCTGCCGGAGACCCGCTACATCCACCACCACGCCGTCGTGCTGTTGGATCTCCATCAACCTCTCCTTCCCCCTTGCTGGATCAAGAAGGAGGAGACATCGCTGCACCGTACGTGTGTTGAACGCGGAGGTGCCGTCCGTTCGACACTCGGTCATCGGTGATTTGGATCACGGCGAGTACGACTCCGTCATCCACGCTCATTGGAACGCTTCCGCTCACGATCTACAAGGGTATGTAGATGCACTCCTTTCCCCTCGTTGCTAGTAGACTCCATAGATGCATCTTGGTGAGCGTAGGAAAATTTTAAATTATGCTACGATTCTCAACAGTGGCATCATGAGCCAGGCCTATGCGTAGTTACTATGCACGAGTAGAAGACAAAGCAGTTGTGGGCGTTGAGTTTGCCAATTCTTCTTGCCGCTACTAGTCGTTTCTTGTTTCGGCGGCATTGTAGGATGAAGCGGCCCGGACCGACCTTACACGTACGCTTACGTGAGACAGGTTCCACCGACTGACATGCACTAGTTGCATAAGGTGGCTAGAGGGTGTCTGTCTCTCCTACTTTAGTCGGAACGGATTCGATGAAAAGGGTCCTTATGAAGGGTAAATAGAAATTGGCAAATCACGTTGTGGTCATACGTAGGTAAGAAAACGTTCTTGCTAGAAACCTACAAACCACGTAAAAACTTGCAACAACAATTAGAGGACGTCTAACTTGTTTTTGCAGCAAGTGCTATGTGATGTGATATGGCCAGAAGATGTGATGAATGATATATGTGATGTATGAGATTGATCATATTCTTGTAATAGGAATCACGACTTGCATGTCGATGAGTATGACAACCGGCAGGAGCCATAGGAGTTGTCTTTATTATTTTGCATGACCTGCGTGTCATTGAATAACGCCATGTAATTTACTTTACTTTGTTGCTAAACGCGTTAGCCATACAAGTAGAAGTAATCGTTGGCGTGACGACTTCAT
>NC_057814.1:129852153-129868703 GCF_018294505.1 Triticum aestivum | reverse complement strand
GATGTGATCGCCGTCGGCACGCTACCTCTGCATCTACCCACGGGATTAGTTTTAAACCTCAGTAATTGTTATTTAGTGCCAGCTTTGAGCATGAACATTGTATCTGGATCTCGTTTAATTCGAGATGGCTACTCATTTAAATCCGAGAATAATGGTTGTTCTATTTATTTGAGAGATATGTTTTATGGTCATGCCCCGCTGGTCAATGGTTTATTTTTGATGAATCTCGAACGTGATGTTACACATGTTCATAGTGTGAATACCAAAAGATGTAAAGTTGATAACAATAGTCCCACATACTTGTGGCACTGCCGCCTTGGTCACATTGGTGTCAAGCGCATGAAGAAGCTCCATGCAGATGGACTTTTGGAGTCTCTTGATTACGAATCATTTGACACGTGCGAACCATGCCTCATGGGTAAGATGACCAAGACTCCGTTCTCCGAAACAATGGAGCGAGCAACCAACTTATTGGAAATCATACATACCGATGTGTGCGGTCCAATGAGTGTTGAGGCTCGTGGAGGATATCGTTATGTTCTCACTCTCACTGATGATTTAAGTAGATATGGGTATGTCTACCTAATGAAACACAAGTCTGAAACCTTTGAAAAGTTCAAGGAATTTCATAGTGAAGTTGAGAATCAACGTGACAGGAAAATAAAATTCTTATGATCAGATCGTGGGAGAGAATATTTAAGTCACGAGTTTGGTGCACACTTAAGGAAATGTGGAATATTTTCACAACTCACGCCGCCTGGAACACCTCAGAGAAATGGTGTGTCCGAACGTCGTAATCGCACTCTATTGGATATGGTGCGATCTATGATGTCTCTTACCGATTTACCGCTCTCATTTTAGGGCTATGCTTTAGAGACTGCCGCATTCACTTTAAATAGGGCTCCGTCGAAATCCGTTGAGACGACACCGTATGAATTATGGTTTGGGAAGAAACCTAAGCTGTCGTTTCTAAAAGTTTGGGGATGCGATGCTTATGTCAAGAAACTTCAACCTGAAAAGCTCGAACCCAAGTCGTAAAAATGCGTCTTCATAGGATACCCTAAGGAAACTATTGGGTATACCTTCTACCTCAGATCCGAGGGAAAGATCTTCGTTGCCAAGAACGGGTCCTTTCTAGAGAAGGAGTTTCTCTCGAAAGAATTGAGTGGGAGGAAAGTGGAACTTGATGAGGTGATAGTCACCCCTTCCGAACCGGAAAGTAGCGCAGCGCGGGAAAATGTTCCTATGGTGCCTACACCGACTGGGGAGGAAGTTAATGATGATGATCATGAAGCTTCAGATCAAGTTACTGAACTTCGTAGGTCCACAAGGACACGTTCCGCACCAGAGTGGTACGGCAACCCTGTCCTGGAAATCATGTTGTTAGACAACGGTGAACCTTCGAACTATGAAGAAGCGATGGCGGGCCCGGATTCCGACAAATGGCTAGAAGCCATGAAATCCGAGATAGAATCCATGTATGAAACCAAAGTATGGACTTTGACTGACTTGCCCGATGAGCGGCGAGCCATAGAAAACAAATGGATCTTTAAGAAGAAGACGGACGCAGATGGTAATGTGACCATCTACAAAGCTCGACTTGTTGCTAAGGGTTATCGACAAGTTCAAGGGGTTGACTACGATGAGACTTTCTCACCCGTAGCGAAGCTGAAGTCCGTCCGAATCATGTTAGCAATTGCCGCATACTATGATTATGAGATATGGCAGATGGACGTCAAAACGGCATTCCTTAACGGCTTCCTTAAGGAAGAGTTGTATATGATGCAGCCGGAAGGTTTTGTCGATCCTAAGAATGCTAACAAAGTATGCAAGCTCCAGCGCTCAATCTATGGGCTGGTGCAAGCATCTCGGAGTTGGAACATTCGCTTTGATGAGATGATCAAAGCGTTTGGGTTTACACAGACTTATGGAGAAGCCTGTGTTTACAAGAAAGTGAGTGGGAGCTCTGTAGCATTTCTCATATTATATGTGGATGACATAATATTGATGGGAAATGATATAGAATTCTTGGAAAGTATAAAGGCCTATTTGAATAAGTGTTTTTCAATGAAGGACCTTGGAGAAGCTGCTTACATATTAGGCATCAAGATCTATAGAGATAGATCAAGACGCCTCATTGGTCTTTCACAGAGTACATACCTTGACAAGATATTGAAGAAGTTCAGTATGGATCAGTCCAAGAAGGGGTTCTTGCCTGTATTGCAAGGTGTGCAATTGAGCACGGCTCAATGCCCGACCACGGCAGAAGATATAGAAGAGATGAGTGTCATCCCCTATGCCTCGGCCATAGGGTCTATTATGTATGCCATGCTGTGTACCAGACCTGATGTAAACCTTGCCGTAAGTTTGGTAGGAAGGTACCAAAGTAATCCCGGCAAGGAACACTGGACAGCGGTCAAGAATATCCTGAAGTACCTGAAGAGGACTAAGGATATGTTTCTCGTTTATGGAGGTGACGAAGAGCTCGTCGTAAAGGGTTACGTCGACGCTAGCTTCGACACAGATCTGGATGACTCAAAGTCACAGACCGGATACGTGTATATTTTGAATGGAGGAGCAGTAAGCTGGTGCAGTTGCAAGCAAAGCGTCGTGGCGGGATCTACATGTGAAGCGGAGTACATGGCAGCCTCGGAGGCAGCACAGGAAGCAGTCTGGATGAAGGAGTTCATTACCGACCTAGGGGTGATTCCCAATGCGTCGGGCCCGATGACTCTCTTCTGTGACAACACTGGAGCTATTGCCCTTGCGAAGGAGCCCAGGTTTCACAGGAAGACCAGGCATATCAAGCGTCGCTTCAACTCCATTCGTGAAAGTGTTCAAAATGGAGACATAGATATTTGTAAAGTACACACGGACCTGAATGTAGCAGATCCGTTGACTAAACCTCTCCCTAGGGCAAAACATGATCAACACCAGGACGCAATGGGTGTTCGATTCATCACAATGTAACTCGATTATTGACTCTAGTGCAAGTGCGAGACTGTTGGAAATATGCCCTAGAGGCAATAATAAATGGTTATTATTATATTTCTTTGTTCATGATAATTGTCTATTATTCATGCTATAATTGTATTGTCCGGAAATCGTAATACATGTGTGAATACATAGACCACAACGTGTCCCTAGTAAGCCTCTAGTTGACTAGCTCGTTGATCAACAGATAGTCATGGTTTCCTGACTATGGACATTGGATGTCATTGATAACGGGATCACATCATTAGGAGAATGATGTGATGGACAAGACCCAATCCTAAGCATAGCATAAAAGATCGTGTAGTTTCGTTTGCTAGAGCTTTTCCAATGTCAAGTATCTTTTCCTTAGACCATGAGATCGTGCAACTCCCGGATACCGCAGGAGTGCTTTGGGTGTGCCAAACGTCACAACGTAACTGGGTGACTATAAAGGTGCACTACGGGTATCTCCGAAAGTGTCTGTTGGGTTGGCACGGATCGAGACTGGGATTTGTCACTCCGTGTGACGGAGAGGTATCTCTGGGCCCACTCGGTAATGCATCATCATAATGAGCTCAATGTGACTAAGGCGTTAGTCACAGGATCATGCATTGCGTTACGAGTAAAGAGACTTGCCGGTAACGAGATTGAACAAGGTATTGGGATACCGACGATCGAATCTCGGGCAAGTAACATACCGTTTGACAAAGGGAATTGCATACGGATTGATTGAATCCTCGACACCGTGGTTCATCCGATGAGATCATCGTGGAACATGTGGGAGCCAACATGGGTATCCAGATCTCACTGTTGGTTATTGACCGGAGAGGCGTCTCGGTCATGTCTGCATGTCTCCCGAACCCGTAGGGTCTACACACTTAAGGTTCGGTGACGCTAGGGTTGTAGAGATATATGTATGCGGAAACCCGAAAGTTGTTCGGAGTCCCGGATGAGATCCCGGACGTCACGAGAGGTTCCGGAATGGTCCGGAGGTGAAGAATTATATATAGGAAGTCAAGTTTCGGCCACCGGGAAAGTTTCGGGGGTTACCGGTATTGTACCGGGACCACCGGAAGGGTCCCGGGGGTCCACCGGGTGGGGCCACCTATCCCGGAGGGCCTTGTGGGCTGAAAGTGGAAGGGAACCAGCCCTTAGTGGGCTGGGGCGCCCCCCTTGGGCCTCCCCCCTGCGCCTAGGGTTGGGAACCCTAGGGGGGAGCTTCCCCCTTGCCTTGGGGGGCAAAGCACCCCTTCCCCCCCACTTGGCCGCCGCCCCCCCTTTTGGATCTGATCTCCAGGGCCGGCGCCCCCCCCCCCCAGGGGGCCTATATAAAGGGGGGAGGGAGGGCAGCACACAACAGCCTTGGGCGCCTCCCTCCTCCCCTGAAACACCTCTCTCTCTCCCGCAGAAGCTCGGCGAAGCCCTGCGGGAGACCCGCTACATCCACCACCACGCCGTCGTGCTGCTGGATCTCCATCAACCTCTCCTTCCCCCTTGCTGGATCAAGAAGGAGGAGACGTCGCTGCACCGTACATGTGTTGAACGCGGAGGTGCCGTCCGTTCGGCACTCGGTCATCGGTGATTTGAATCACGGCGAGTACGACTCCGTCATCCACGTTCATTGGAACGCTTCCGCTCGCGATCTACAAGGGTATGTAGATGCACTCCCTTCCCTTCGTTGCTAGTATACTCCATAGATGCATCTTGGTGAACGTAGGAAAATTTTAAAATTATGCTACGATTCCCAACAGCTAAGTGGGCCATTGCACTGGCTCCTCCAACAATGTGGCCGAGTACGAGGCGCTCATACACGGGCTCCGGCTAGCCAAAGAGCTCGGCATCCGCCGGATCCTGTGCTATGGCGACTCGGATTTGGTAGTCCAAACAATCATCCGGCGACTGGGACGCCAAGGACGCAAACATGGCGAGCTACCGAATCCTCGTTCAGCAAATCAGCGGATACTTCGAAGGATGCGAGTTCCTCCACGTGCCACGGGCCGACAACGAGCAAGCAGATGCCCTGGCACGAATCGGCTCCACCCGACAAGCTATACCAACCGGCGTCTCTCTCCAACGCCTCCTCAAACCGTCTGTCAAGCCATCTCCAGAATCAGACTCGATCTTCGTACCGCCTGCCCCTGATGCAGTCGGATCCGACTTGGGGAACCCAGCAGGCGGCTCGGGGACTTCGACAGGCAGCCCGGGGACTGCCGTAGTCGCACCCGGCTCGGGGACTTCAGAACCCGGCCCGGGGACTGCAGCAGTCGGCCCGGGGACTGCAACGACACAACAGGCGGTGGCCGACTCCAATTCTTCACCACCCAACCCACCCACCCGGGTCGGAGTAGCCGTATTGGCAATAGAAGAAGTCACAGCTCCATCATGGGCCCAACCCATCCTCAACTTCCTGGTAAACAGAGAGCTGCCGACTGACGAGATCTCGACAAGACAAGTTCAACACCGAACCGGAGCATACACAATAATAAACAGAGAACTCGTTAAGCGCGGCGTCACTGGAGTCTTCCAGCGCTGCATCGAGCCAGAGAAGGGCATAGCAATCCTCAAGGACATCCACCAAGGCGAATGCGGCCATCACGCAGCCTCAAGATCACTTGTCGCCAAAGCTTTCCGCCATGGGTTCTTCTGGCCGACTGCTTTGGAAGACGCCAAGGAATTAGTCAAAAACTGCAAAGGGTGCCAAGTCTTCAGCTCCAAGCAATACCTGCCGGCTTCTGCACTCAAAGCCATCCCCCTCACCTGGTCCTTTGCCGTCTGGGGATTAGACATGGTGGGCCCATTCAAGACAGCGCACGGCGGCATGACACATCTGCTTGTCGCCGTGGACAAATTCACCAAGTGGATTGAAGCGAAGCCAATCAAGAAGCTGAACGGGCCGACTGCCGTGACGGTCATCGCAGATATCACCACCCGGTATGGCATACCACATAGCTTCATCACCGACAATGGCACGAATTTTGCCAAAGGAGCACTGGCACGTTTCTGCGCGACACAGGGCATCCGACTGGACTTAGCGTCCGTTGCCCACCCGCAGTCAAACGGCCAAGTCGAGCGAGCAAACGGCCTCATCCTCTCCGGCATCAAGCCTGGACTGGTCACCACTGGAGCGTTCGGCCGGCTGCTGGCTAGATGAGCTGCCGGCTGTCCTCTGGAGTCTGTGTACTACCCCAAACAAGTCAACCGGCTTCACCCCTTTCTTCCTTGTATATGGTGCCGAGGCTGTCATCCCAACTGACATCGAGTTCGACTCGCCTCGGGTCACCATGTACACGAAGGCAGAGGCCAAGGAAGCGCCAGAAGACGGTATCGACCTGCTGGAAGAGGGCCGGCTGTTAGCACTCAGCTAGTCCGCCATCTACCAGCAGGGTTTGCGCCGTTACCACAACCGGAAGTTCAAGCCAAGATCCTTCCAAGAAAGCGATCTTGTGCTCCGGCTGATCCAGCGAACAGCCGACCAGCACAAGCTCTCGGCCCCTTGGGAAGGCCCCTTCGTCATCAGCAAGGCCCTAGGCAATGACTCCTACTACCTGATCGACGCACAGAAGCCGAAGGCACGCAAGGGAGATGATTCCGGCAAGGAGTCGGAACGACCATGGAACGCCAATCTCCTTAGAAGATTTTACAGTTAAAAGCAGTATGTACCACGCTACCTTTTGTATTAAGTACAAGACAACGGGCCCCCGAGGTGCACTCGGGGACTACCCTCTTTTATCTATATATGACGAGTGTCATACCTATGAATGTACTATTACATTTGATTTTCTGTCCGGCACCGGGTTCGACCAGTCGGCCCGGGGACTTGCCGCCTTGAGTTATATTAAAGTTCTACCTGCAGTCACACAAGTAGTGTGCTGGCACCCGAACCCTCTCTTGTTGAAAGTCGTAGCTTGAAGAACCGACTGCCCGACTGGCAAGAGCCAAAGGCAGGAAAGGATGCCCACACGAAAAACGGCTAAGGACTAACGAACCTATATAACACAAGCCGGCCTCCCACACACCCACCGGCTGTCAGAACAGCCGGCTGGCCGGCTTCCCATTCACCCTGCTATAATCCAAGAAAGCTAGAGTACTTGCCCTCTCAGACGGCCAAGCCCTTCTCCAGCCACAGACTGCAGAGCAGCTTTCCAGCTGGGAAGGCGGCGACCAAGGGAGGGCGGCAAAGGAAACAGCCAAAGGATGAAAAGCAAATGCAATCGGAAGCCAAGCACATGCATGATTATATTTACACAAAAGGCCTTCGAAAGGCCGGCATTCAACATAGTTTGAATACACCCCCAGTGGGTGGAACTGCGCAAACTTAACAAAATATTGGTCAAAGAGTAATAAAACAGGAAAGCAAAGGTAGCGAATCAGGCTAAAGGTGCGAAAGGCGAGCCGGGCTGGTAGGTGGAGACGGCAGTGCCGTCTGCAGGAGTGGCCGGCTGACAAGTCTCGGCTTGATCATCACCGGCTGCAGGCGGCGCGCTCGCACGCGCCTCGTTGCTGGAGGCACGATCAAGTTGAGGCTGGCCGGTTGCTCCACCGTCTGGCACGGCGTCTTCACCATACTCCTCCTCCTCTTCGCCCTCGTCGCTGCAGTCGATCTCCTCCACCGAGTCCTCACCATCCGCTGGGTTCAGCCCATACCACTCCTCCGGCTGAGCAATGTTGTTATCATCCACCTCAGGAGCAAAGGCGCTGGTGTCGGTGTAGTCAGCGATCGCCGAGGCGCGCTGGATGATATCCGGCCGCACCGCCTCCAGCTCCGTGTCGGCCTCCTGCCGCCAGGTGGCCAGCTGGTCCAAACTCAGCTCAGGATACCAGGCTTTGACAAACTCCAGCGCCCGCCTGGCGCCTGACCGAGCTGCAGAAGCCTTCCAGGCCTCGAAGCGGCCAACCGCTACCTCCAGCCAGTCGGCAGTCCGACTGGGGGTACGGGGAACCACCTCGCCGGGCCAGAGGGCGGCCAGCACTTGCGCCCTGACACACTGAAGACGGCGGAGCATGCGGTGAGCCGGCTGGAGGCGGGCTTGGATCGCCAGAAGCTGTTCTTCAAGCGACCGACGAGCATTCGGCGCTATCTCAGCGCCAGCCTGCCTTTGCGCCTCGCGGTGGGCCTCGATGACTTGGTTGGCGGCAGTGGAGTAACCAGGGAAGTACTCTGCTCGAGTAAGAAAGGAAGAGAAAAAGCACAAAGTCAGAGAATGGACCAAATGGCAAGAGGCAAGCAAGGAACGAAGAAGAAGAAGGCCTACCGTCAACCAAGTCTTCGATCTGGCCGTAGCCATTGATCAACGACTGCCTTGCCTCAGCCCAGTTCGCCGCCTCGGTCTCGTACTCGGCCTGGAGGGCGGCCTCGCTGTCCTGCACCGCCTTCAGGATCGCCTTATGGCTCTCCTCCTGGTCAGCCAGCTTCTTGACCAAGCGGTCACGCTCCTGAGCCAAGGCGTCGAACTCGGCTTCCTTGGCGCAAAGGGCGGTCTGGGTCCCACCCAACTGCTCCCTCAGGTTGGCATTGGCCTCTACAGATATGGCAAAGAAAAAGCAATAAGAAAGAAGTCACCAGGAAAGATCCGGCCCGACTGCTCAGCAATCGGCCCGAATCTCGGGGACTACACCCAGTGGGTGCGCTGACGCGCCCCCACGTGAGATAAAAGATGAAGCACTTACTCTGGCTCTCAGTTAAATCAGCGGTCTTCTGGGTCAGCTCCTGAGCCTGGGAGTTGAACGCAGCCGCACGGAGGTTGTGGTACTCCTGCAAGTAGGACAGAGGAGCGAATAAGAACAAGATAGCAACTAAAGTCTACTAAGAAGTTCCAAGCCGCCTGCTCAGCAGCCGACTCGGAACTCGGGGACTACACCCAGTGGGTGCGCTGACGCGCCCCCACGGAAGAAATCAAGATCAAGAAACAAAAAAGCGGGAAGACTCACCCAGATGGTTGTCCGTGTCGCGAGGAACTCTTGATTGTACTGCCTCAGCACGGCGGCCTCGGACTGAAGCCGGTTCCGGACTTCTTGCCCCGCCACGTTCACCACGGCCGTCCCACCACCCGGCATCCACCCCGAGCTGGCGCTGGCCGTCTCCCGATCCTGGGCCGACGAGCTGGAGCCCGCGGCCTTCTGCGGGTCCGGTGCCGAAGTCGCCTTCCCTACGCGCTGGTGTGATGGCGACCGGACCACCAGGTCTGTCCTCGCAGCCGGCTCGCCTCCAGCCGGTTGCGCGGGCGGCACGTTAGGCCGGCTGCCTTGGTCCGCCCCAGTCGGCGATGGCGGTGCCGCCTCCCTCTCCCGGACGACGACGTCGTCCTCCTCCCTCTCCATCCCCGGCAAGTCGCCACCGGCTTCCTCCAGCGGGGGCTCTGGGATCTCGGGCGCCACGGCGCGCAGGGGGACGACAAGCAGGGCCTCCGCCGCCCTCTCTGTGGCTGCAGCCTCCGCCTGGGTCTTGGCCGCTGCGTCGGCTTGTGCCTTCGCCGACTCCTCCGCCATCTCCTGTGCCGCCTTGGCAGCGGCCGCCCTCAGCTCCTCTGCCTCCCGCTCCTCCCGCGCCTCAAGTGCGTTCCTCTCTGTCGCCGCTTGAAGCTCGGCGCGGGGGTCCACGCGGCGGGTGCTTGCGGATCCTCCCGTCGACCCAACCACGGAGGCGGCAGCGGTCCTCTCAAGAGAAAGCGGAGCCCTGATTGATGAATCATGACAAGGACTTAGAAGAAGAATATTGACAAAAAAAGAAGAAGAAGGAATATGCGAGAAGGTTGACACTTACGCCGAAACCTTTTGTGGCTGCTTCACCACCTTGCGGAAGCGGGCCGCCTTCACGGCTGCCTCGTCCCGTTTGGTCGCCGCCGCCATGCTCTTGGGCTTCTTCGGCCGACTGCCGAATAGCCCCGACGCGGCCCGGCGCTTCTGCGCGCCGCCTCGGGCAGCCGGCGCGGCAGTTGAGCCCGCACCTTGATCGGACGCCGGCTGGCGGCACGGGACGATCTCCGCCTCGTCATCGTCCGGCCAGTCGTCAAAGCTGGCTCCAAGCCTGGAGCCGCCTGCTTCGCCGCCTCCCCCTTCGGTGTTGTCGTCCATGGCGGCCGCCCCCAAGTTGGGATCGTCCAAGTCGTGCGTCGCCCGTTCGGGAAGAAATTGGCGCTCCGCCCCCGCTGTCCCAGCCGCCGGTCAAAGGAGGGGGCTCTGCCAAGACAAACCGACTAATCAAAGTCGGCCAAGAAAAACTTGGTGACAAAACCAAAGAAAAGAAGATAAAGAAAGCTTACCATAGGCGGGGGATTGGCACGGGAGTACGGCTCCTTGCCAAACTGCCACTCCTCGAAGAGCTTGCAGTTCGCGAGATAGTTCACCATGTGACCTACCTCGTCATGAGGCATCTCCTTGGTGCACATCTGACTCGGATCGAGTTGGCCGCTCATTTGACAGATCATATGAGGGCGGCCTTGAAGCGGGAGCACCCGGCGCACCACGAAGGCGGCCAGCAGGTCGGACCCGGTCAGGCCCTCCGACTGAATCATTACCTGGAGTCGGGCGACGGTGGCGGCTACAGCCGGCGACAGCGTCCTGGCCCGATAGGACCACTGGGGCCGCCTCCCAGCCGGCGGGCCGGCTACGTAAGCCGGCAAGTTGACGAAGTCGCCTTGCGGGGCGACGTTCTTCACGTAGAAGTAGGATTTCTGCCAGAGCTTCACCGACTGGATCAGCGTGATGGCAGGGAAGGGGTTGTCGGCTACCGGCCTCCGCACCGCGATGAAGGCGCCGCTCTGAGGCAGCACGCCCTACATGCGGGTGCCGAGCTTGGACTAGAAGAATTCCCCCCAGAGCTCGAGGGTGGGAAGAACGCCAAGGAAGCCCTCGCATAGAGTGACGAAGGCAGACAGCAGCACCACCGTGTTTGGAGTGAGGTGGTGCGGCTGGAGCTGGTAGAATTCAAGGAAGGAGCGGAAGAAGGCGCTCGCGGGCTGGCCAAGGCCGCGCAGGAAGTGCGAGCGGAAGATTACCCGCTCGCCTTCCTCCGGCACCGGCGAGATCTCCTTCTTCGGCGCAAGACGGACCCGCACCTAGTCCTCGCCGGGCAGCCGCCCCGTCTTGCGGAGGAAGTCGACGTGGTCCGCGTGGACGTTGGAGCCGTCCCAGTCTCAGCCGTGCAACATGACGGCAAAAAGCTGATGAGAAAGGGCGCGACGACGGCGAAACCACGGCCCCGCGGCGGCGAAGCTGTGGGGTAGTGCGAAGACTAGACGGACGGCGCGGTGGCGAGGGGCTGCTGCGACGAAGAAGAAGAAGAAGAAGATGGCGGAGCGAGGGTGAGTGTGCGAGCGTCTGCCGTTCCCCCTCATCCCCCTATTTATAGCCTCGTGTGGCGAAGCCGAGGAGGCGAGGCGTGGGAGGGAACATGGGATTAACTGCGCCCACTCCCCCACGTCTCGCGATTATTGCGCCCTAACGGCGTGCGGAAACTGCCGTTGGAAGGCGAGCGGCCCGTTTTGGGCCACAGAAGATCCACGCCCAGGCCCAGGCGCGGAAGTGATGGGCCCCGGCCTGCAGCAGCGTCCCGTCATGCGCATGGGCTGGCAGGCTTTTCCAGCGGGAGGGTGCCACGTGGCGCGCGGGCGGCAAGCGGCCGGCCCGCAACCCGGCGCGCGAGAGCCAGCTGGCTCCCGCCTTCAGACTTCAAAACTTCGCCAAGACGGTGCACCTGATCGAAGCCGGCTCCTAGCTGCTGGCTCTCCAAGATAGGAAGCTGATTGAGCTTCTCGTCCTCCTCTCAGCCTCGAAGCCCAACCAGCTTTGGGGACTACTGTTGGAGTAAATGGCCACGGGTAGCCTAACCGACTCCCCCTAGCTCTTTGAAAAATTATCAGGCCTATCGAGCCTTCAAGCATCCAAAGCACAAGGCCGCCTTCCCCTGGCCGGCTATCCCACAAGCCGACTCCTGGAAGGCGACCCGGCCCTGAAAATCTTCCCGAAGAGAACCACAAGATGGCCGACTCGAGGAAGCCGGCCCCAAGGGGACCGACTCCCAGAAGCCGGCCACAAGAAGTCCGACTCCCAGAAGCCGGCGAAGATTGCACCCTCAAGGGCTGCACCCTCATAACGGTGACAAGACGGGACGTGGCTATAGTACAGCCTGCCACCCCCCGAATCCCGGAGCACGCATGGCCACAGTGCGCTGTACGGGTCGGCCATCCCCCGTCCGACGCGGCACTGTTGCCATGTTGACCATGACGCCACCCACGACGGGCTGCTAGTACGGCCCGCGGGCGGCGAGCCCCTTCAGCCAGAGAGACGCTCGAAGGCGGCCCAGCCTCCCCCAGTCGGCCTGGGGCATAGCCGGCTCCCAATAGCTGGCTACCTCCCTCCCTCGAACTATGTGCATCATTAAGGAGACAAGACGAGGTAAGGCTACAATGAGAGCCCGCCAGGCGGCGGCACTGTAGTCGTGCTTACCTCGACAAAGCCCTCGTCATCAGGGGCGAGGCTACAGTAACCAGTCACCGACAAGACCCCCGGGCGGTGGGGCCGGCCTGTCGACCGAGGGGCCGGCAGCCGGCGGGACCCACCAGTCGGCGGGCCCCAGCGGTCGGCGAAGAAGCCGGCGAATACAGACACTGACGGCTAGGACCCGCATCCAGCCGGATTACCATTGTACCCCTGGGGGGTAGGCCTATATAAACCCCCAGGGCATCCATGCAAAGGGTTGATCTCATAGAGTTTTGGACACCACATAGAGAGAAGAGGAGAACTAGCCTTGCCCTTCTTCTTCCTCTAGCCAAACAGCTCAAGGAGCCACTTGTAGCCACTTGTGTTGATCTAGTGATCATGCGGAGACCCCGCAGAGCAGAACTAGGGGTGTTATCTCCACGGAGAGCCCCGAACCTGGGTAAGATTCGCCGGCGTGCATGTCTTCGCCTTATCCCGTTTCCAGGCACCGGCGATGTCTTACTGGCTCCCACAATGATAAGCCACCCGTTGGCATATGTCGCACCTACCACCCGACACGAACTGTTTCAGACAGTGAGTTTGAATAGCTTGTGCAAGCGGTAGTGGCCAGTAACTCCAACACTAAACCAAGACAGGACTTTGGGGTTGTCTCACTGTCTTCGAGATAGTCTTCCTTAGCTGTTTTATCAGATTTGTTGGAGACCAACAAGGATGTGTCACTATCCTGAACCTTATCTGCATTACTTCCTTTACCACTGCTTAATAAGACACTCTTCCCCAATATTCTATCAGCATTCTAAAATAAGAAACAAGCAGACACATAACAATTTAGCATGTACTAGTATATGAAACTCATTTCGGTGAACCAGTTCATTAGTAAGGTGGACAGGATTAAACTACCAAGTCTTCTATTGCCAAGTACTAGTAGATAATAAAAGCATCAAACAAACATATATCTATGTCCTATGGTCACTGCATTGTCTTGCCAAATCAAAATAGAGACACGGTTCAAATCATATCAGTTCAAGACAAAGCAGCAGTGAAAGAATACAAAGCGTGGGAAACTACATGGCACAACAAGATTTCAGATGGGTACCACGGGTCTACATGTACAACAACACTATTGGCTCTGTTGTGATGCTAGTAATGTGCATGATATGAGAAGTCAACTGTATACACAATTGAAATTGAAATCAACAGAGCTATTGATAACAACAAGCCTGTTAAAGAAACATGCGTGAACATACCTGATGTGCCATTGAAGTTTCGATAGGATCCTTCAATTTAAAAATAAGTTTGTATGAGTAAATATAGTGATACAAGAGCAAAGCAGTATGCACGATAGCAATCATAGTTTAAAAAGGCGCGCCTAAGCGAGCGCTTAAGCGCGCCTAGGCTCTAGGCGTTGGCGAAACGCATTGCGCATAACTATGCTTAATCTGTGCATAACTGCGCATAAGAATGCGCTTTGGTCAGTAAAGCGCAAGGCGGTGGCAAAACGCACAATTAACGCCTAGCGCTTTTTTGAACTATGATAGCAATGGAATCTTAAATTAGAACATTTGTTCTTCAGGTTTAGGCACTTGTTCTACATGAACAGAGTACAGTAAGACGCAAGAATATAATACTTAAAAATAGAAAATGAGCTCATAGACCTTACCACATTCTTGGTTCGGGACCAGTACAGAACAAGGCATTCCCAGTCATCGTCCAGTAAATGTGTCTCAGGGGAACGTAAGGGAATTTGATGAGTTTCTTTGCCGGTGAAGTACATTTTCTTCAGGTAATTCCGATACTGCCACCAAGCATTCTTGAAGATAGCAGAGGTATTAGCACAGGTTACCTCATCCTGAGTTTCCAAATCGGTCCTTCTCTATAGAGAAAAATGGGAAAATTTGCTGTATTATAACCATCATGGAGGTAGGATGTATGGGACAAAGCAAAGTAATTGCCATGAATAACATTACTTACACATAACTCCTGGACAAACACCTGCAACTGGCATTTTCCTTCATCTTCAGTATAATATTTCCAAGATGGGAAGATACGCACATACGATTTAACAACATCAAATGCGATAGATGCTAAACTACGACTAGCTAGTTGTGCTTCCTCCACAGGAATAGGTGTACTAACTGGTGGAGTTGGGGTTCGCCGTGGTAGTACTGGCCATTTGGGCACTGGAGCTGCCTTACTAACTGCTCTTGTTTGGGAGCTCTATGGTGGAGATGGTGTTGTGTCAACAGGAACTGGGTTACTATCTGCTGGGGTTAGATTGGGTGAAGCTGGTTCTCTGTCCATCACAGTAGGGGTACAATCTGCGAGAGTTTGGGTTATGTGTGGTAGGGCTGGTTCTCGTGCATGTACAACCGGGGTGCTATCTCCACCAAGAGGTAGCACTGTTTTATTTGAAGACCATGTTTTTAGTCCGCTAGATGCTGGCATCACCCGCTCCAATTCAAATGGCTGATAAAAAGGAAACATAGTTGAATGTACAGACATTGTATGAGAGACAGATGCAATAGATAGTGTGGAAAAAAGAGGGCATGAAATAGTTGACATGTATATTGTTTAACTAAAACGGATAGCATGACATAATTTCACATATATGATGTCTATCTAAACTGGATAGCATAGCATAACATAATTCAAAGATATGATGAATAACTAAACAGGATCGCATGCATGATTCAGCTACATGTTATCTAAGTAATCAGGATCGCATCATTTAATTCACATATGTGATTTGTATGCTAAACAGAGGGCATTAGATATGATGTCTGAACTAAGAACATGGTGTTGAATATTGTGTATATGATGTCTAATCTATGCAATGCAAGACACCATATGCATGATATGAGCAGTATAACCGTGCCAAGTTAGAGCATACACCTCGGTGGGGGAATAGGACTGGTCATCTGTCTCTGAATCCATCTCTGAGGAGCTATCGGGACCCAACAAGAGATCTGCTTCGACAGGTAGCACTGTCTGCTCAGAAGGCCTTGTTTTCACTCTAGATTTTTCAATCTGCCACCCAAATGGCTGATTCACAGGAAGAGTAGTTTAATGTACAAACATTGTCGACAAATGGAAATGTAATGAAGAAAAGGATGGGCAAGATATCATTCAAATATATGATGCCTGGTTAAACAGGATGGCATTGCACATTTCACGTATATTATGGCTGGCTAAAAGACATGAGACTGCACAATTCCCATATATGATATAGAAACTAAACAGGTGGCATTACAGAACATGTCTAAACTAAGCAGATGACATATTTGATTTCAAAAGTAGGCACTGCAAGGCAACATCTGCATGATATGACTAACATCATCATGCCAAGGTGGAGCAAACACCTTGGGGGTAAATAGGAGTGGTCAGCGGCGTCTGAATCTGTCTCAGAACAGATAGCTTCCTCTGGATTACAATCTGGAGAGGGGTGGGGAGGGTTTGCCATTGAACCCACCATGGAGCGATGTCTGCATGACATTGTATTGCCGCACAAAACTCTTCTCTTTCTCTACATGTTCAGCATGACTGTGTACAATATCTGACATGCATACAAAAAAATATGGTGAGATTATGTAAGGAGAGCACGCAGATTTAGAGTGATGGTAACAACCAGTGGATGGATCCAAAAATAATGATAACAGGCTGATGATTGCTTTAATTTAATAAAAAGACAGATGATGATTGCTTTACTATTTGTTGCCCACCCAAAATGAACAACATAGGCATACCCTAGGTGAACCAGATATTAGACAGAGATACTATTCATTGCTTCCTCATATGTGCCCCATAACTAATTTAGAACTCAAGTTCGAACATTAATTTGGAATCTGAATGTTACTATCGAAACTGAACACAATGGTAGCAGAGAGGCACTTGACATGTAGTTTAGGGAGGGACTGCAGTTCATCTTCAACCTGCACCCCCCTGAGCCGCCAGCCACCACCGGCCGAACCGCCGGCCCCAGCGCCGCCTCGCCGCCCCGAAACAACTCCCACCGCCGGTCCACCGCCGCCCCGGCCAGCACTATAGGCCCCCCGCCCCCCACCCTAAACCCTAAGATAGATAGTGGGGTACCTCTCCGGCGAGCCCCCATCCCCGCTGCGGGTGGTTCTTCCTTAACTCCG